>NC_056732.1:119434344-119554344 GCF_019279795.1 Protopterus annectens
ATTTAAAAACACAGTGACAAAAAATATATTTACTAAATAAACTAAATTACACGTAAACTTAATTTAATTAAATACCCATCTCATAAATATAGTGTTAATAAAGTTAATGTTTGAGAGGTCTAGCCCTTATAAAGGGCTTAAGAGAGACCATATTATTTAAACCTGGAGGTTTATCTGCACAAAATAACATAATCCATTTTTGCTCAGCTGCTTCAATGAGATTTCTTAGGTCACCCCCCGTCCTGTTGTTTGTCAAGATCTCTAAAACTAAGAATTTAAAAACATGCTCAGATCCTTCACTCTTGTTATGCATGGCTAACTGTTGTTTTTTTTTTTTATATAGATAATGACCAGTCTACATCTTACCATCATGTCATCCACTTCCAGGTTAATCCTGTTAGTGAACCAGTATTGTTAAAATTCAAATCATTCTAGGTAAGTACTGTGTTGTGTGTATGCGTATATCAGGAACAACTATCTGTGATATGTATGCACTGTGCATGATAATCTCAAGGCATATATGCTAAATATATACACCACACTCATTAATTCCAGTCTACAAATATGTTTGTTATTGTTCCATTTCAATGGAAATTACTTGGAAGGAAAATGTGAGAGACCCTCACACTCAGCTATATACAGTTCTACACCAACTGCATTACAATGGACTCCTTATATCTGGGAGATAATTCAATAAAACATACAGTTCTCAGAATCCCTTTATATTATTTCATCCTGTCAGAATCACTTATTAAAGTGCACTGCTATTAAGCTCATGTGCACAACCAATGACAAAGTATTAGTGCATGCGTATTTATTTTTTGAGTTTTTCTAACACAGGGTGGGAAATACCAGTAGACCATGCTGCTCAATGCCAAATGTGCAAATGATGAGGGCAGAAATAGAGTTTTCTGTTTATACACCATTTCTGGCCATGTGTGAACTTTTACGTTTGCTAACTGTGAACACAAATGGGTCTTCCATTTTACCAATGTTATGTTGGACAACATTAAAAATGGGAAATGGTATTTTTAGGACAATGCTGAGAATGAGGAGCAAGCAGAGGATGGATTAAGGAGTAAGCAGGATGGTGGTGGTGGAGGAAGTGGTGGGGATACCATATCTATTCACTTCTTCACAAGGTAAGCCATTCCCCAAACTCCAGTGATGATGACCTTGCAGTGTTCTTTTTTCCGAAATAGATGTAATACCTTGTAGTCTAGTAGGTCCAGAAGTCAGTCCTCCATCTTGGATGGGAAGAATGCTGGCATGACAGCAGTGCCACCATACAGATTAAACTCCTATGCTGGATAGCGTCACGGCTATTCATCTCCACCTATATGTCAGATCTGGCTCTCTGCCAGCAAATACAAGATCTGAAATATTGGCAGAGCTGCTGCATCATTGGCCCCATTGAGTCCCAACATAAGTTTAGGCTATGCACAGAATATGTAATGAGCTTCCTTGAAATAGACTGTTATAGAATCTCAATACCTACTTCTGACATAGTGGGAATATCTTCAGTTCAGTACCTTGAGATATTGAACTACACACTGTGTTTCCCCCTTATAACATCATCATGATGACAGTATCATGATGCAATAGAACAGCTTCTAGTACAAACACAAGTTTACACAAATCAATAAATATATGCCCACTGATGTAACTAAATTAAGAAGCTACATATTTTAGAATCATAAACCCCACTTTACATGATGAGATTATAACTACAGCACAAAGAAGTGGCAAAATAGCCTTTATGCATGATTTTTAATCTATGGGCAATAATCAGTGATGGTCGATCTTCCATCTTGTGAAAAACCTTGTGAAATGCTAAATCAGCAAGCAAACTTTACATGATGAAAGCTTAATTACAACAAAAAGAAGTGATAAAATAAGCTTTGCACATGATCCTTAACCTTTGGTCATAATTATTGTTAGTAGATGATGCAATTGTGAAGTGTTAGAATATAAGAAATTAAAACAAGGAATTGTTATTCATTTATTAAAAAAAAAAACAACAACTTTATTGAACATGCCCAGTTGACTATAACACTGAAACAGCAATCACAAAAAACTATAATCATGAAAAAGTAAGCTGACATACCACATGACAGTATGTACAAAAATAGGTCACTCTATAACATTGACATAATGAACAAGGCTCACTAAGTACATCCCAATAATGTTTGAGAAACAAACTTATTATGATTGTTAACTCACCAATAAGAAATGGAAGAACATCAAGCTAGAAAGCTCCAGTGTAGCAGTACTCGTGTAATTGTTTAAAATCAGGGCACAACTGTAATGTCAAACATAATTTATTTCCATAGCTTTAAGAGTCAGGGGCGATATTTTCATTTCACCATGTCTAGTGCTTGAACACTATAGCACAGACAACAGTGGTAACATGTAAGACCCATTTGTGTTAACAGTTAGCAAAAGTAAAATGTGCTTGGAGAATACCCAGAATCCAGTAAGTTAGTATCATAATGGGTGGTCAGGTTTCCTAAATAACCAGACAATAGTCAAGTGGGCTTTAATCCACATATGCTGGTTATAGGGACATAACTATAAAAATGTAAATAGCTCATATCTCCAACAGAGATCCATAACACCACCATGAGACCTGATTAGCAGTGAGGATATATGCTAGAAATTAAGATTTTTAAATGGGTAACATAAAGGGTATAATGGCCACAACAATTAGCATCCATCGTTAATTTACCAATGACAAGACCTTAATACTTAATACAGCAAGCTGCTCCATTTTTGTCTATCATGCTCAAATACCATAACACTGTAGTCATCAGTACTTTTATAAAGGGGAGACAGAATATGTGGTTTGAGGAGAATGGAAAAAGACTTTTGCTCCATGTAAATCTCCCAGATGCCCCAGGATCTATTGAGGTCTTTCCTGAAACTTAATAACTGAAGGTACAGTCATCAGGGCAGAGTTATGCCCACCCACTTAGCTTTGCTTTCCAGAAGGATTATGGGAACACCACTCTGATATGAAAGAAATTTGCTCCAGAAAAGAATATTATTTTGAATCCAATATGACCTGGCTCTGCATGTGACTATGTAATAATTCCAGTATCACCCAAATAGGGAAGAGGTGGCAGCTGGCCATGATAAAGCATGATAGGTCAGCTGTCAGAATATAACATTTCAATTCCAATAGACCCAGATCATCATATATTTTGGAGCCTATAACCTTTTTCCTTGCAATCCTATAGTGGCTAGAATCTCAAATAAGCTGAAAGGGAAGCTGCTCAATCTTAGTGATTACAGGGTGAGATGTCAGTTTAGGAATTTTCAGGCCAAGAACAGAAATTTGGAAAGAATCCCCATAGGTACTGTGAGAATTTCACTATCAGGGGAAGCATTAACTTCTGCCATAGTTTTATTCTATCCTCAAAAAAGGTTACCAATGTAAAGAGATGGTCCAGAGAGAGGATGGCTAAAGACTGATTAATTTTAATACTTTGATGATGATGGGAGGTTTTTCATTGAACCTCATAACTTAAAACAGCCAACATTAGCCCCTTGAAGTGCAGATTTAAAGGGTAGAAAAACAATTTTTCATCTATTAATTCTAAGTCCAAAGAGTATTTCAAACTTAAGCCTGCACATGATTGTCTATGTATGTATGGATGTGTGTGCATATCTGTACCATTGTAATGTGTAGCACTTCAAAATAGTGCATTCCCTATGGTAAAATGGCATTTCTGCATGATATGAAAATGAAAAGCAATTCCAACGGCGACCAGGTACCTCAGTAACAACCACAGTTCAAATTCCAGCAAGAAAACAATGCCAAGGTAAGGCTCCAGGCACTCAAAGTAACTTTATTGTAAAAACACAAGGGCTTTCACCATCAAGGCTTCTTCAGGTGTATGAAATAAGATACAAACACACCTATCTTTATACTAATAATCATTAAATCACAAGTTCTAATGGTAATCATCTTAAAGAGACAGTGGCAAGGACCATAGTATGAACACAAACTATATAAGAAACAATATAAAAAACTGATACTGTATAAAAAATGTATAAAAATATGTACCCGTAGACATTAATAGGAATGGAAAAGGGGCTGATAGGTATGTGTTGTGCATGGGGCACAAAGGGGGGGGTGTTAGTAGGGGGATTATCCAGGGATGTGCAGGATGGCTGCAGGGAAGGTCCACAGCTGGCCATGTTGTCTATGACAAAAGCTGTGCATATGCACTACATTTGGTGTTTGCGTTGGACACACACGGCTGGGTGGGGGTGAGGACTTCAGTAATACCTTGTGATGCCTATTACATCGGCTTACACGCCTACAGTGGGGTGTTGCAACCATGTGTCCGTAGGTGTTGTGCAGTGGGTAATGCAACAACACATATGGTTATACCGTACTTTGCTATGTACATTGGACTGTGCTGCAGTGGAACGCATATCGGGAATGGCTGCCCGTTAGGCGTAAGTATGCCTGTCGACGGTACAGAATCCGTGGCCTGTTCAGAGTTTGCTTCTTAATATTTGGTGAGTTTCTCTTACAATCTGCACCTGTCTGGAAAATACCTGGGAACTGATGCCATTAAATACAGACATGTAATTGGGTTTAAGACTCGACATCCTTCAGATGAGTCACGCTAATGCATAATCTATTATTCTATCAGCTTTCTAAACTTGTAAGTGGAATATGTGCTTTTTGTCCCTATTTGTCCCCCAATGGTTTAGGTTCTGTCCAATGGTTTAGCTCTTAGAGGTTGAGAGGTATGGACGTAAGCTCTGCCCAATTCGCAATATTACTGACATCCCCGGTGCGGTCAGAATACAATTGTGCCAGCCAACACCTGCACACCTAGGCCCATAATTGCATACCTATAGTTCCCCCACCTGGCCCTCCTTTAGAGCACTCATCCTTACTGTGGGATCTAACCACACCACTACACACTGCCCACTCTCCATGTGTCGGGACCCATGTCATACATTGTCTCTACCCATGGGGCATCAGGCTTGCACAACCTACTGGTCCATGTACATATACAGCCTGGTTAGATAAATCATTACAGAGACTGACTCCGATTATCATTAATTTTTGGGGTGTCCCACAATGGACATTGATGTCTTTGTTTCAAGATTAGACATGGCAGATCTCTCCCACTGGTAGTATCCTGCCTGTGGTCTGGGAAGCAGTGGTGTGTTTACTTGTATCGTGTGTTTGTATGTTTCACCTGTCTAAGTGGGGAGGGAGTTGATGCTACGTGTTACACGTTTGTTGATTGGACACCCACCCCCATTGGCAAGGCCTGTGAACATATGTAATCCTTAAGTGTATCATATATATATATATATATATATATATATATATATATATATATATATATATATATATATATATGTATGCTGTATACCACTATTTAACAAACTGTTTTTAGTCCTGAGGAGCCTTTCTCCCTGGGTTTCTGCTGTAAATGAGCCAGAAGCTCAGCCAGACTTTCCCAGTTAACAGATGTGATTTAAATACATAATTCAATTAATATCCCAGCTATATATATATATATATGTTTATATATATATATATATATATATATATATATATATATATGTGTGTGTGTGTGTGTGTGTGTGTGTGTGTGTGTGTATGTTTACGCACATGTATACATATATATTTCTACATATCTATATACATATATGTATATATCTGTATTTGTATGCATATATATATATTGCTGTATATATATATATATATATATATATATATATATATATATGTGTGTGTCTAACGACATATGGATGCATGGGTGTCTGCATATGTATATATCTATATGTGGGTGTTTAATTATATTCTGTCTCTGCATGTACACATTTGTACTACAGAGAGGGGGAGGTTTCACTCCATGTAGGTATGGGTATATATACACACACACCTCTACAGCTGTACATCTACATCTGGTTATTTCATTTTTTACCATATACAATAGACTGTGCTGCAGTGGGACTCGTAGAGGGAGTGGCTGTCCATTGGGTGGCGGTCCTGCCCAATGCACACTGTTGCTTACATCCCTGGGTCAGTCCACATAGACACACTCCAGCCAACAACTGCTCAGTTAGGCCCATAATTTCATACCCATAGTTCCCAATCCTCACATCCTCTGGCATCCTTCCTTACTCCGGGTGCAGGTCGGATCTAGCCACACCTGTACACTGTACCCACTCCCCACTTCTCAGGACCCATCACATATGTTGTCCACCCCATGGATCATCAGGATTCCCCTACCTTGTAAACTGGGAACATGCGTGGCCTGCCGTTCAACATCGGTGTAATGGCAGGAAACCCAAATATGTTTGACTTTTTGGGTGTCCCACAAGGGACATACATGTCTTTGTTTCAAGACTGGACTTGGCGGGTCTCTCCCACTGGCAGTATCCTACCTGCAGTCCAGGAAACAGTGGAGTGTTTACTTTTATTGTGTGTCTGCATGTTTCACCTGTCTAGCTGCAGGGGTGGGGGGGGGGGGGTGTTGATGCTATGTGTTACACGTTTGTTGATTAGACACCTCATCCCCATTTGCACGACCTGTGAAATTATGTAATTCATAACTGCTGTATCATATCCTAGTTATATACATGTGTATATTTACACACACACATATATATATATATATATATATATATATATATCTACATTACTATATACAGATATATCTGTATATGTATGCATACATGTATATATTTATATATTGCTGTCTATATATATCTAACGACATATGAGTATATGGGTGTCTGCATATGTATATATCTATATGTGGGTATGTATATGTTTTCTGTCTCTGTATGTATACATTTGTACTATGGAGAGGGAGAGGTATATCTCCATGTAGCTATTGGTAGATATACACACATATACCTCTACATATATACATCTACATCTGGTTATTCCATTCTTTGCCATGTAAATTAGACTTTGCTGCAGTGAGACTCATAGCGGGTGTGGCTGCACGTTGGGTGATGCCTCTGCCCAGTGAACACTTTTGCTTACATCTCTGGGGCTGTCTGTACAGACTCACTTCAGCCAACACCTGCACACTTAGACCCATAACTAACTACTCATATTTCCTCCACTTAGACCCATAACTAGCTACTCATATTTCCCCCACCCGCACCTCCTCTACAGCACCCATTCTTACTCTTGTGCAGGTCGGGTCTGAACACACCACTACACACTGCCCACTCTCCACTTCACGGGACCCATGTCGTATGTTGTCTCAACCCGTGGGTCATCAGGCTTTCCCACCCTTGTATTCTGGGTATGTACACACACCCTGGCCAGAATGGTCAGCTCACCAGCTTTCTCCCATAATATGTCAATTTTATGGGCGTCCCACAAGGGACACTCCTGTCTGTGTTCCAAGATTAGATTTATTGGGTCCACTGTGTACCCCCCCAGTTGTATCCTGCCTGTGGTCTGGGGAGCAGTAGACTATTTACATTGTGGGTTTGTGTGTATGTTTTTTCTGTCCGGATGGGGGAGGGGTCATGCTACGTGTTACATGATTCTTGCTTGGGCCCCTCACTTTCATTGGCATAGCCTGTGAACATATGTCATCCCTGTGTGCTGTTTCCTATCATAGCTATATATCTGTGTATATCCACGCACAAACAGATTATATATATATATATATATATATATATATATATATAGACATATATTGCTGTATATAGATATATTCATAGGTTCATTCATAGGTTCATAGCTATATATATATATATATATATATATATATATATATATATATATATATCTATAGATATATATATATATATATATATATATATATATATATATAGATCTAAATCCATGTGGGTATATGGGATGTACGGGCTTGATCTCTCTTATCTATTGCTATGATGTCTTAGTGGTTAACTAATGTAGCTATAGTGTACAGGGTTCTGGGTTTGAGCCTTGCAGAGGCAGTTTATTTTGTTGCTGGGCAGAACATGGGCTGTTGGATCCAGAGTGATTAAGGCACTTTAAAGCAGTTGTAAGTGGGTTTGCGCAGGTTTGCACAATGGTAAGTACTGCTAACCTCCAGTTACAGTTTCTTGCACTCAATTAGCTTCTACTTTGCTTACTCTGTGTGGGCGATGCTTACCCCCGTGCAAATGCACTTGGACATGCTTACCGCTGCTTATGTGTGCTTAGACATGCTTACTTGTGCCTTATTCACTATGACACTAACACTTTACATGTGCATTTCATGCAGTACTCCAGTTCACATTTAATTGTTATTATGTAGGTTATACAGCAAAACAATGTAAAATTATGTTCATATACAGATTTCCTATGGAAAATGACTTCTGCTGCAGTGGGACTCGAACCGGGAATTTGTTCGTTAGGCGGATGCTCTAACCACTCCACTATTGCTGGGCTGCTGCATTTGCATATATATTCTTTGTTATCTTCTTCAGCCTTTTCAGCTGCTTTAACCATAGCTAGGCTATGGGCAAACCTGGGCACCTACGGTCAGCTGTACTCGGGGTTTTAAAAATATTAATACAAGGGTTTCTTCATTTTATTTCAATGTACTGTTGCTGTTGAGCACATGGGGACTGTTGGTGGAGATATGTGGACACCTATGAGCAGTTTTGCTCATTTATTTACATTTTCTTTTGTTCGACTTTGCAGGGGCATGTTTATTCTGAGAGCTCTGCTCTCAGACATGCCCCCTGCACTTGTCCATGATAAGTCTAGGATTTGGAGCTCTGGCAGAGCGCCTTCATTGTTATGCATGGTGTGCTGCCATCCTCTTAAACTGCCACTTAAGTGCAGGAATAATTTAGTCCTGCATGGCAGATTAGTAAATCTGGGGGTCTTTTTTATCAGAAAATGTACATGTCAGTGAATCGCATTTACTTCAGCAATGTACATGTCATTGATGATTTGCATTTTGTAGTAGTAAACTGTTGCTTGTGTAGGCAGTAACATTCCTCCTCTGTCACTTTCCCACACACATAGTAGTACACAAAACAGGAACACACACCACAGTCCCAGTACCTGTCTCTGACCTATCTGCCACCTATGGATCCCCCACCCCTGTATTAGCTGAAGTTCTATTATAGAGTGCATCTAGTTTGCCCTGATGGCTAGTGTGTCTCCCCACACTCAGTCACTATAATATTGTAAGTTTCATTACGACACCGCCTTGATGGCTAGTGAACACCCCCATCCCCAGTCCTTGTAGTAATGTTGGTGCCAAAGCAGCATTTAAATATACTACTATATAGTAATCTACCAAACTCACTGATCCCTGTACTGCTGTCAGTGCTGCTATGGCACTTAAAATTAAGAGCAATCCCTGGTGTATAGCGAATCCCCCATTCCCAATCTCTGTACCACACTCATGATAGGTAGTTGACTACAACCTTTTGTCCAAGTTCAGTATTGCATCGTGGTGGGAACAGCCATGTTGATTTAAAAGTCTGAGTGTTTTTTTGAATCAGTTAGTATGTTGACAACTTCTTGGAGACAATTTTGGGAAGGAGAGTATATTGTTATTTGCATATGCCTCTCCCTGGAATGTCTCATTAACATTCAGGACAGCTACAGGGCCAGCCCTGCAGGGTGCTGCACATCTTCTTATTAGAGTAATGCACAGTGCTGTGTTTGGGTGATTTATGAATCCTAAAAAAAGTTCCAAAATGTGCAGATTTTACCTCCTTGAATCCAACTCAGTAGTTTCAAAATATGTGCTCAAAATACTACATTTGAGCAGGGTTGTGGGCATTTGTTGAAGTAATGTTAAAAGGTATGCATTACCTACTTGTGCCCATGGTTATAATTGTTTACTATATTGGATTTTGATCAGAAATTTTCGAGGCTCTCTCTTTTGGGACCCATCTATCAAATGTTTGCATTCAATTGTGCAATTACCTTTGTGAATATTCTTTAAAAAGTCAATGCAATAAATCACATGATGGGTCTGAATTGCATAAAGATAGTATGATAGTTCAGAAGATGGTGGTCCAACTATAGTATGTTGAAAATTATAGTTCAAAATGTTATGTTTTGACAGACTTATGAGTATTTGTTAAAAGTAATGTTAATGTGCACACACACACACACACACACACACACACTCACACACACACACACACACACATACTCACACACACACACACACACACACACACACACACACACACACACACACACCATACATTTTTCTTGTGGAGCTGTAATGTTTACTGTGTCTGTGATGAAAAGTGTTTTCTGGATTGTATTCTGATTTTCAGTTTTTTAAGTTTTATGCATTTTGAAGATATGATGGCATTGACTACATGGTCTTCTTCTAGTGGAGGTCAGTATTAGTGACATGAGGAAAAAAGCCTGCCAGTTTGAATACTGTAATTGAAGACAGATCTGTGACTACATATGATGTCTAGGTCATCTGGACTAGACTTCTTCTGCATGATACACATTTGATGCAGTTAAGTCGTAGCCTGATTGGTCAGTCTCCCTTGCCATTTATAAATATTAACATACTGTTGCCCATGCCTTTGCTAAGTATGTAATGAATAAAATTTTTATGCGATTATGAATCTTAGCAATTTATTTTCTTTTTTTAATTAGACTGGAGTGTAAATAAGATGCAAAATTTATGTCTTGTATACTATGGCAAATATTTATAGTTTTTTCATCAGAAAATGTTGCTGCTTATATTTTATTATCATTAATAGCTAGTGGTATTCAGTGCCTATCATTTGTATTAATATCGTAATCTCCAGTGTACCCAAAACACTGAGTAAATGTTGTAAATCTGATATGTACTTAAAACACTTGATTATTGTTTGCTAATCTATTTGTAAATATTGTAAATCATATGCATACTTAACACATGTGTTTATTATTTGGGTAGCCTTTTCCTGTTTCATATCCCTGCATGAGTCTAAAAATGTTCCAGCAAGATGAGTTTCTACCAAAGACAACAAATATATAAATAAAAAATAAAGAAACAAATTAATTTACTATATTATATATCCATATTTCAGATGAGTTTGAATACTTCAAACATTGTTTATACATATATTTTTTCTTTCCAAATTTTCTGTGCTGACACTGAATATAACCTTATAGATCAGTGTTGTACTGTGTTTAAGAAATTTAAATGTCAGCCAATCAATCAATCGATCAATCAAATAAACAAATGGCCCTTATATAAGCATTTTCCAATATCATCATATGATAAGAAAACATTTGATTATTTCCCTTGATTGACTGACTGAAATTTTCTAAATTCTTTCTGATGTCTCAGGTCACTTAAGATCCACAGAACATCCCAAGCAATGGATACAAACCATAGAGCTACTATATCACATGATACACATATATAAACACACACAGACACTACAAGACTAACCTATAAGTATTTTATTTATTTAATTTATTTTACATTTGTTCACTGGGAAAATCCAACTGGACCAGGTCCATTTTCATTGGATATCCAGATAGAAAAGCTCCAAAATTAACATATAGAAAGTAGTTAAGACAACGAAAAATACAAAGAATGAAAAAGACAACAGATTAATTACAAACAGAGACAATCAAGATTATCTATCTATAGTTCACTGATATTGCAGAAATGAGATATTCTTAGATAAACACAAATGACATGACTGAAAAGTTTATTTTTACCTAGCAGTTACATACAATTTAAACATTTTACATTTTGCTACTAAAGTGTGCAGTGAGACAAATACAATGACCAAAGCAGCTTATTATAAGAAGTATATAAAGATATTTATGAGAATAGTATGGCTTAGAATTAGAGTTGTATAGAGGAGGAAAAGAAAAGTCAAGAGAGATTGTCATGTAATACATGGGCAGATCCAGGTTTCCCTGAGATTTTGTTTGAGTAATTTTTTGAATTGTGTGTTTGTAGTCATAGAGGTTATATTAGTGAGGATGTTATTCCATTTTTTAGCTATGGTATGGGAGTATAGGAGAGGTTTATTAGATGAGTGCAGAGGGCGAGTGGTAGAGTAAGAGGTTAGTAGCTGCTTTAGTGCTGGAGTTTTCCCTTGGTAGCTCATGATGTTAAAGCCACAAATCAGTTGTTGGTAACTTAGTGAGGAAATTCAAGCCATTTAATTTATTTTACTATTTGGCATTGATGGGTTCTAAAGGGTGAGTCGTTGGCAAATTTGGCAATTTTATTATAACATGATTCAAACTTATTCCGATCTGTTTTTCTAATATGGGTTAGGCTTGGTGCTGCATAAAGTGTTGATAAGAAGTGAGTTTGAGTTAGGATAATTCTTGCTTTGTCTGTGAGAAAGTTTGTGTCTATAAAGGGTTTCCAGTTGTTTGTGAACTTTCTGGATAGCTTGTGCTATGTGAATATCAAAAGATAGGTTATTATCCCTGAGTAAAAACACTAGTCCCCATGGAGTATATGCAGTCTGTGCACCATCAGAATAAGGAACAAAAGAACCATATGCTGCACCTGTGTAACACCTTAAGTATTTGTGGCTCATATGGCATATTCAGCAACAAGATTCACAATTCCATCCACCTAACACTAATTTAACTGTGTGCTTTTTTAGAGGCCTATTATTTAATACAAGGCTTCATTGCCTTAGAGCATCCTTCCTAAATAAATAATTTCAGATAATTTAATCAAAACACTTTCAGTAAGGATAATAAATTAATAACATGTTGAATTAAATCACTAGCACTTAGGAATTAGGTATCCATATCCTAAGCTAAACCAGTTCCTCACCAAAACCTATTCATTTATTCAAATTGTTCAATTATTATTATCAATTATTAATTAATTATTAATGAGTATTCAAATTAGGAGAGATGTTTATAAAGACATATACATTCCTTAGCATAGTACATAGACCGGAAGCAGTGTGACCTTAAATACCACCAAATGCTACCAAACTTACTGTGCCATCAACAAATGCAGTCCTTACCTCAATGTTATGAACTTCTGTCCCCTCACTGAGTAGATTGATTTCTGTTTGTGTGTTTTATTTGTTATGTAATGTTTGCTGGTATTTCCTTACATTTTAATGTCATCCATTATACCCTTTCCATTAATCTGCTCAGACTGCAGTTAAGACCACTAAACACTTACTGCAAAAATCACCAAAACAGCCACATATTATGTTTAACATGAAACATTTGTTATTGTTTTATAGCTGCTTTTTATGCCCTTTCTTTAATACAAAATTGACCAAGTAGACCAGCAAAGCAGCGCAGAGTTCAATAAATTTATTGAATACTTGTGTCTAAAACAGACTAGTTTCGGCAAACAGCCTTCTTCAGTGTAACACAATTCAGTCAGGTTCCATTTTAATCATCTTATAAATACTTATCCAGAGCCAATCACAGTCATTTGCTCATGAATATTAATAAATTTTGAGACATCTTCATTTTATACAAAAATACAAAGGGTACTGTATATACTGATAAGGTCATTCCTGAATGTCAGGCTAAACACCCCAAAGAGGTGCATACACAGAATTAGGAAGTTGTTATAATATTATGGTATATCCATCCTCATGCTCATATTATTAGAGAACTGTGTTTAGATAGCCATTATCCTTGGCTACTACACCAATCTTCATCACAAACACCAGGTGTATAATACATAAAGTGCTCAAATTAAATGGACTTGACAAAATAGGGGAAAAAAATAAAGCATATATATAGAAAATCATAATAAATATGCATATGTGAATATATATGGGTGTACAAAATGACTGAAATTTAAAGAATAAAAAAATAAAGAATAAAAAATAAAAAATAAATAATAAATAAATAAATAAAAATCAGCAACATCCACAATATAAGGCTTATACCAAAGATTAAGCACAAAGTATGTGTCGTTAACCTCCAAGACTGATAAAATAATAGTAAAGGCTACTATGTATTAATATCTTATCTATGACAACATTAAAGTCAGTCCTGAAAATTAGCAAGAGCATCCCAAAAATGTGTACATAAGATAGGACCACTTATTAACATAAAATGGCCTATCCATCCAGTCCTGTACTCATATTGTATCAGTCTATATATGTATGGCCATAATCCTTATCTTTTCAACAATTATTCATTTAAGGCTCCAAAAAAGTTGGATGTCGAGTACTTAAGGTAAGAGGCCTAAACAATCTATATCTGAACAATGGAGAAATCAAAGGCGTATATATACAGGGAATAAGGTAAGTATACACCTATAATTGAGTATAAGTATGCCATTAAACATACTAAATGATCCATGCTGAGAATCTTCAATTGGGTATTCGAAAATAGAAATCAAAAGACACATTCTTAACCACCAGGATCTGAACAGGTATGTTAATGTGTGGAACTGATTGAGATACTGAATAAAAGACTGTGTGAAGCTTATATGACCACATTGGTTCAAATTGGTCATTATATTACACATGCACATAGTCCATATGCTATGTATAATTGGAGTAGTGCCCATGATCAGTACCAGCCAAGATGCTAGGTGATCCTAATCCCTAGATCATGGGTGACCTAAAGAAATATAGTCCACTTGTTGGAGTCAGATATATCTACATAAATGTTTTCAAATAGCCAACTTCTCCGATAACCAACTTCTCTTATAAATGGTCATTCAATCCAGGATGAAATAAACCCCCTAGTGTAGTAATCCAGTATTTCTCTTTTTGGTCCAATAACCCATGCCAGCCCTGTTTGTTGGTTCTATCTCCAGAAATGCGGTCAATAACCATAAAGGTAAACCTAGCTTGAGTATGTTTTAATGTGTGTTGATATAAAGCACTAGTCTCCTTATGGTTTTTCATATCGCTACGGTGTTCATTCATCCTGAGTCTCAAAGCCCTCGAGGTTTGTCCAACATAAAATCCCCCACAGTAACACGAGGCCAGGTACACCACCCAATCGTCGTCCCCCCACTTGCCATATGACGACCCATAAACAACTGACACTTCATGGTGATGAACTGATTGGTTCATTCCCTTGTGGCCATTGTGGATCCTGCCAGTATATGCTTAAATCCAAGGAGTTTACCAGTCGCAATACCAGTCGAATTTTTGACATCAAGGTTTTTGGTAATTGCAGTAGCGATTGGGTGGTGTACCTGGCCTCGTGTTACTGTGGGGGATTTTATGTTGGACAAACCTCGAGGGCTTTGAGACTCAGGATGAATGAACACCGTAGCGATATGAAAAACCATAACGAGACTAGTGCTTTATATCAACACACATTAAAACATCCTCAAGCTAGGTTTACCTTTATGGTCATTGACCGCATTTCTGGAGATAGAACCAACAAACAGGGCTGGCATGGGTTATTGGACCAAAAAGAGAAATACTGGATTACTACACTAGGGGGTTTATTTCATCCTGGATTGAATGACCATTTATAAGAGAAGTTGGTTATCGGAGAAGTTGGCTATTTGAAAACATTTATGTAGATATATCTGACTCCAACAAGTGGACTATATTTCTTTAGGTCACCCATGATCTAGGGATTAGGATCACCTAGCATCTTGGCTGGTACTGATCATGGGCACTACTCCAATTATACATAGCATATGGACTATGTGCATGTGTAATATAATGACCAATTTGAACCAATGTGGTCATATAAGCTTCACACAGTCTTTTATTCAGTATCTCAATCAGTTCCACACATTAACATACCTGTTCAGATCCTGGTGGTTAAGAATGTGTCTTTTGATTTCTATTTTTCAATACCCAATTGAAGATTCTCAGCATGGATCATTTAGTATGTTTAATGGCATACTTATACTCAATTATAGGTGTATACTTACCTTATTCCCTGTATATATACGCCTTTGATTTCTCCATTGTTCAGATATAGATTGTTTAGGCCTCTTACCTTAAGTACTCGACATCCAACTTTTTTGGAGCCTTAAATGAATAATTGTTGAAAAGATAAGGATTATGGCCATACATATATAGACTGATACAATATGAGTACAGGACTGGATGGATAGGCCATTTTATGTTAATAAGTGGTCCTATCTTATGTACACATTTTTGGGATGCTCTTGCTAATTTTCAGGACTGACTTTAATGTTGTCATAGATAAGATATTAATACATAGTAGCCTTTACTATTATTTTATCAGTCTTGGAGGTTAACGACACATACTTTGTGCTTAATCTTTGGTATAAGCCTTATATTGTGGATGTTGCTGATTTGTACTTATTTATTTATTATCTATTTTTTATTTTTTATTCTTCATTTTTTATTCTTTAGATTTCAGTCATTTTGTACACCCATATCTATTCATATATGCATATTTATCATGATTTCCTATATATTTGTTTTATTTTTTTCCCCTATTTTGTCAAGTCCATTTAATTTGAGCACTTTATGTATTATACACCTGGTGTTTGTGATGAAGATTGGTGTAGTAGCCAAGGATAATGGCTATCTAAACACAGTTCTCTAATAATATGAGCATGAGGATGGATATACCATAATATTATAACAACTTCCTAATTCTGTGTATGCACCTCTTTGGGGTGTTTAGCCTGACATTCAGGAATGACCTTATCAGTATATACAGTACCCTTTGTATTTTTGTATAAAATGAAGATGTCTCAAAATTTATTAATATTCATGAGCAAATGACTGTGATTGGCTCTGGATAAGTATTTATAAGATGATTAAAATGGAACCTGACTGAATTGTGTTACACTGAAGAAGGCTGTTTGCCGAAACTAGTCTGTTTTAGACACAAGTATTCAATAAATTTATTGAACTCTGCGCTGCTTTGCTGGTCTACTTGGTCAATTTGGTGCTGGTTACATGGTTTGGACCGTGCAAACCCTCGTGCATAGGACTTGGTATGTGCTTTCTTTAATACAACACATATGCTTGCTGATATCCCTGTTGTGATAGAGGGGGGGAAGAACTTCATGTTTCATTTTTCATTTGTGAAACATCTCCTGGATTAAGCATCTCTTAACTCAAGCTGACATCTCAGCTGTTCATGCTTTGGTCACTTCAAGGTTAAACTGATGCAATGTTTTGTACTTGGACTTCGTAACACTGAGCTTGAGCATATACAGATGACGCAGACTCTGCTGGAAGGTTATTAACTGTTACAGCCTGTTACCTGCACATTACCTGGAACTGCTCACACTACATTGGCTGACTTTTGGCACAGAATCATGTATACGATTATAGCACTAGTGCACTTCTCCATTTATTACCAGAGTCCTTCACAACTGTATGAACTAGCAGTGCCATACCTCCCTTCTTGGGCCTTGAATTTGGCCTCAGAAAAACTGCTGGAAGATGCACAGGTGCATCCTGATACTTCACGTTTCATTCTTTTTCTTATCAGGTTCCTACGGAATCTGTTGTAATGGTGTCTTCCTTCTAAGGGGTTCCTTAAAACTTATCTTTTTGCCTTGATTTATGACAGTACTATTGTAGTGATAATTGCATTCTCTGTTATTATTTAGTATTGCTAAGCAAAGTTTTAGTAGTGTTACATTTTGTTTATTGTTATTCAATATTTATGTAACTGACAAGCTTGTCTTGATGTTAGCATATTTTGGCTTAAACAACCTATATAAAATTGAAGCTCAAGTTGAAACTAAGCTTGAGACAAAGATTTATCCCTGTCACTGTTCCGAAAATTATTGACATGCAAAGAGTTTGGAGCTGGCACATGTCTACTTCTACCCAATGGGCATGATGCATCTGCAGCAGAAGCATTGTAATTTATTTGGAAGTATATTCTGATGGCTTCCTTTTATAAGAAATTATATTTTTCTCCCCTTTAGACATCTATAATGTGAATTTAAGCCAATGTTCCTGCTTTAAACCTATTTGCTTACACATAGCCTATAACAACTGATAATTATGCACTCCCACTCATCAAAAATTTAGAAATGGCCTCCTGGGTGGAAAACAGAACCATGAGGAGAAAGAGTTTTTAAAATACACATTCTACCTCCAAACCATCTCCATAGTAATGGCTGCCACTTTCTCAGCTTTGTTTAGAATAGAATTGTTAAGGTCACAATTTCTACATATGAAGAACAAAAGTCTTACTCCACTGATTATCTAAACCTTTCGGAGAGCATATTTTAAAAATTAGAAATCACTGTTTTTGCTGCTTCCTTGACTTGTCAGATACTGCTCAGATGAATCTCTTCCAAGACCTTTTTGAAATAAAGGCACCTTCTTTGTCTCTCCTGCCTCCTTTACTGCCGATGCTGAACAGCCAATCCTGTGATTGCCATCATGATAAGTTCAACCACTCTTCATGCATGGTGTCTTGTTTCCTTAAAGAAGAAGTTCTTCTACCCAGTCCATTTCATCTTAATGCCTCATCTTCAGCTGGAACTGAGATTAGGTTTTCTTAGATAAAGAGTTTACTTCATATTACAAAGAGGTCTCTGACACACATTCACACAAGATACTCATTGCTTGTTCAGTTTCTGTTCAGTCTTCAGAAAGTGTCCTGCTCCTGCCCAAAGACCTTGAGTTATCACAAAGTGGTAACTATTTTACAGCTCTTTCAATTTTTCAGTACTACAACATATGACTTTTAGTCTGATGACATAGCAGTAAAGTTGAGTAATGGCCTTTAACTCAATGTGCCCTGGTACCCAGTGTACGTATGGTCTTCACATGTGTTGTTTGTTGTGTGCAGCTCAGAAATTGTTCTGAAGTCTGGTAAATCATGACTCAGGTCTAGATTTGAGAGTCATCATTACCACTCCCTCTGAGCAATGAAGACCTTGAATTAGAAAGTAGTACCATCTTGATTATGTCATCCTCCTTCTCCAAGAAAGAGGAATGGTGTATGCAGTTGTCATTGAAAACAAAATGTCAGTATTCCTAGTTTTCTATTTTGTATCTTGCACCTATACCAAGGCATCCTGTCCTTTATAATAACCTCCAGATAATGTATCAGAATATTAGCTTGAAACATGTGAGTATCCTTAATATCATACAATACCTGTCTGAAGAAGCATTCTGGAATCAGATATAGAGAGAAACAGAGAGAAACAGACACACACACACACACACACACACACACACACACACACACACACACACACACACACACACACTCAGTGTCAGTCACACACACACCCTGACCAGGAATTATTGCATCATATTTAAAAGGTGAGTTTATATGTAACTAAGTGAGGTTTTCTACCGGTCACTGGCACCAAAAAATCTGATGAATTAATTAAAATGGTACATGAAAAAGGCAAAGCAAAACTTATCATATTGCTATTCTGCAGTAAGCAATGCAGATAAATGCATTAAGAATGGAGAATGCTTCAAGCAATGAAAGAAAATGTTAAAGCATTAACAGGTCTGTCAATTGCAAGGGTTTGACCACAGTTAAAAATGTACAATACTAC
Source organism: Protopterus annectens (assembly GCF_019279795.1). NCBI lineage: Eukaryota > Metazoa > Chordata > Ceratodontiformes > Protopteridae > Protopterus > Protopterus annectens. Next base: position 119,453,763 of record NC_056732.1, read on the forward strand.
AGATTACAAAGCCCAGAGAATAAGTGATTGGTCTCATCTACCATGATAAAGTGCTGACTCTGGCAAGGTTATGTAAGAAGTTGTCAGGAGTTGTTCTGATCACCACATAATGTCATATCTGCTAACTGTCATATAAAGCAGTATTTTCTAACATTTATATTAAGCAAGCTCCATCATATTAAAACCGTGCTCCCACAGTCCATTTCCTGTTTTCTTCCTGGCGTTTGTCTCATCAGCTTTAAGGAAGTCAGTATTTCATAGCAGAACCCCTTCATTTTCTTTTCTGTATACTTTCTGTTATTCTTCTTACAGCCTTATGTTACAGTTTTTATTGCATTGTAATTTCTCCTCATCTGAATGATCTAACAAAAAGTCAGGAAAGGAACCTCCCATACTTGAAGGATTCGAATCCTGGCTAGCTCTGTAGTCACAAGCCTCAGAAAAACTCATCTATATTAGAAAGCACCAGTGTATTAGTAAACAGATTGATTGGTTTTAACGAAAATGTCTAGCAAGCAAAGAACTTTAAAATTAAATAGATAGTAATAATAATAATAAGGCAGAATCTGGAGTCCATAGTCAAGCAATCAAATTTAATGGCAGATGAGTGCTGTATAAACAAAGTTGTACATAGAGTAAAGATATCATTTTTGTTGCAGGGGAAAGGTTTAGATTGTGGGCGTGTGGAGGGAATGGAAACAAGTTTTTTAAAGTCATTGATTGTGGAAGTTTAAAAATTTCAGTTTTCATCTGAATGACCATCAGAAATCACATAATAAAGACTGTCTATTTCACAAAAGAAGCATGAATGTTTGCATTGGCATCTCAAAAGTTGCTCAGTAGCGTAAAGAAAGAAAAGATAAAAAAAAAAAAAAAAAGAAGAAAACCATAATGGTGAATACTATTTCACGTAGGAAACTGACAGTGTGGATTCTATGTGAACTGGCAATGATTCACTTGTATTGGAAGATTTCTTTTTCAAGTTGATATGGAGTGGAGTGGGTTTATGTAAGTTTGTGGGGTGGGAGGCTGCCCCCTACATCAGGACGTGCACGGCCCCTGCAAAAAAACAGTCAAAACTGACTTTTTTGCCCTTCTATATTTCAACATTGTTACACCCTTTCAGCTCATCGGCTTTAAGGAATTCAGCACTCAATAGCACAACCCCATTTTGTTTCCTGCATTTTTTTTCTTTTATTATTCTTACAGCCTTATTCTGCAGTTTTTCTTGCATTCTAATTTCTCTTCATCTGAAAGACTGTCAGAAATCACATGGTAAATGCACAATATTTCACAAACAAAGCATGCATGTTTGCGCAACAAATGGAGGGTGGGAGCGGAAGACACTAAGACCGCGTACATATGTGAGTGGCATAATGATTATGAGGAACTACAGAGGATGGAAGCAAGGATTACAGTAGGTAAAGTAACAGGAAATCCTTTCTAGAAGATGTAGGAATTGAGGCAGACTATAATACTTTCTACATAGTGCAACTGTAACAATTTCAGGAATGTGGTAGAGAAGAAAGTGTACTGTACTGTACTTAAACAGAGTGAGTTATTTGCTCCTTTTGACTTCCAGTGGAAGTTGTTTAAAAGATTTCTGTAAGCAGTGTGCAAGGAATACATCATACATCAGAAAGGAAACAATATTATCAGGGGCTGAACTTGTAGATCAAACAAATAATTAGCAGATTTGACATGCTTCCCCATTTGTTTGGGAAAATGTAATTATATAATTAGTGGCCAATTGTTTATAGTGCCTTTTCTAATGGCAGTGTTGGCTAATAGCTATTTAACCAAATTATATTTTCCACGAAAAGAAAATGGAAAAAATATAATAAGAATGGTTTTGATTTTGTTTATGTAGCTGGAGGCATGTCACGGAGATGAACTTGGGTGTACAGGCGGCCAGACCTAAATATTCAGCCACTTCATTGCCCAAGGTGATGATAAACAACTCTTGATCATCAACAGTTCCTAGTGTAACTTCTGTGCTGATTTAATGTATTCTTACATTTGCTGAATGTTGATTTATGTGTCACTTGAGTATAAAATTAATGGCATATTGGGTACCACAGGTATTATTTCTTTATGCAATATCAGTATCAGTCACATACGATCTGTTACAGACACTTCACTACCTCTCAAGTGTCGAGAGTTTCGCCTCATGGTGTGTCCCTCATAAAATGTGATTTTTATGGCGAATCAATGAGAAATGAATTCACTAAATGACGACAGGTGTTTCAGTTTCAGACTTCATATCCTTCAGAAAATGCATGATAATACAAAAACTTTTATTTTAGCAACTTAAGTTTATAACAGCAATATGTAAAATGTCTTTGGGGATTTGTCTCCCCATTATTTTTGACTTTGTCCAGATTTGTACTAAGACGTGAGATCTGTGGATGTGTTATCAATTTTCCTCCAGTGTTACTTTAAAAAAAAAAAAAAAAACAGGACTTTTTAAAAATGCAGGTAATAAAAAATTAGATCAAAGATGAAGGCACCAAGGGAAATGTGAACAAGTGATCTGTGCTAAATATAATAAACAAATATAAAATGAAAGGACAGCTTAGCACATCCCAATGGATAACTCACTGTGCACCAGGCAAGCTTTTCACAAAGTATCACCAAGGTGGCATCCTGAAATATTTCCGCTCACTTCAAGTACTAGAAACACCACTCAAGGACACAAAAGTAATCTATTTAAAATAACTGTCTGTTACACTCACTATCCCCTACTATCCTTTATTTCCAATCAAATATTAAAAATACACAAACATTTAAAACCATGTGTTTTCACAAGAACTTAAGAAATGTTAAGTACTTGCCCAGTGAGCTTGCTGCAAAGGCCAGGAATTTGGTGTTTTTTTCTCACTCCATGAATTCTGTGCACTTTAAAGAAATAGGGAGAAAGACAAACTCTCACTGTGGACTTCAATTTATAAGCTTCTGCAATTGTTTGACTATCATGCGAAGCAGAGTTTGTAAAGATGACACCCCCATCTTTATTAAGCCTCTCTCTTTTTTTTTTGTATGGGAAAATGACCAGGGAAGGTCAACAAATGGAGTAGTAAAACATGAATTGAACACTGGGTAGCTATCAATTTGTACACCACCGAACAGTAAAAACATGCTTCTATCCTGCCTAACAAATCCTTAGAAAGTCTTTCAGTAAGCACAGTCTTGCATAGCAAGAACTGACCTGAGGGGAGCTTTTTTAGTAATGCTGGAAATGAGCCTTCTCAAACCTGCAAGGTGCAACTGGAGCTTTGTACTAAAGTCACCCCATTTCAGAGGAAAGCAAATAGCTTTCATATAGAAGGGCTAGAATTACTTGCTCTGTAGGGTCAAGAATGCTAATTTGATTAGAAACAGATGCAATAACAGCAAAAGCAATGCCTGAACTAACATTTCTAAGCAGGAAGCTACAATGTAGCTGGCTGACTGCCTTCATTAATCACTCCCAGAGTTTCATTCCTACTCCGCATTGCATTTGTAACATTTAAAAATAGCATATAACAGTAGATTAAACAGTTACAATGAAAAGGTTAATTTCCTGCAAACGATCTAAAGCGCTACTTCACACACACACACACAGACTTTTATAATTCTCAACAAATTACACTTCAGAACTGTACCAAGAAAGAGTACTTCAACAAAGAAAACACCTTCCAGATGTAACCAAGAAATGAACGAAAGCCCCTGCGCACAGCCACAGTACCCAGAGAGACAGTAAATGGAAGAATTTTGTTTTACCCTCAAGGAACGAGCCTTACTTACTATGGATAAGTTCAGCAATGAGAGTCTCATTATGAGACAGTTACAAAAACTAACAGGATCCACTTACCGTTTTCCCCATTTACATCAGAGAGGTGCTTCCCACGCCAGGCACAGGAAACACACAATGCATGATGCTTTTCAGAATGAGTGCTGTTTGCAGTAACACAAGCAGATCACCACTTCAGTCCAAGGCATACAATCGCCCAGTTCAGACAGACTAATTCCTTCAGAACTATGCTTTCACACATGAAATATTCTACATCTAACATACACCGAATCAATGTGCACACGAACTATCGCTACCTTTTCAAATGGCATTCCACTGAAATGCTGTCTAATCATAATACAAAAACAATACTACAAATCGCAGGATATTTGCGTTTTACACAATACATGTCTAACTACATGTCTAACTACAAACTGCAACAATTTCTGGATGCTACTAAAATCACTCACAAACACAAAATAGCGTATCATGCGAATATCACCAAATACTAACAAATCAAACTGCAGACTTACTATGCTTCATGTTTCGTTTCCTGAGATAATACAGTGTCCAATTCAGATTTTACTGTGGAAGCAGAAACATTTTCTACAGAAAATTCCTGTTTTGTCTAGCTTCAGAAACTGCCTCAACAAGTGGAACTTCTGTTTTCTTAGGAGTGATGTCTAATAACAGATATACTAAAAGCAGTACAACGTGAAAAAAGCCTTTACTCAAAAGCACATGAGTTCCCTCAGCTTGCTCAGAAAAGGACATTGACTTAAACATACTTTCGCTTTCACTGGAAACGTTTAAAAAAGTTTGAAGTCTAATTTATATCCACGTTGGTGACTAACAAAACTGGCATGATACAAAACTTGGAAAAGAGCAGCATCTCAGTATGTATCATATATGGCAGTAAACAAAGTGCACTCACTTGAAACACCATAACATACAATAAAGGTCCAACCTACCGCACAGCTAAACCTAAACTTTTATAGCAGAACAAGATCACAATCATTTAGTTTTATTTGCATCTCCATATTTCTGCACAGCTGCCAGCAAAAAAAAAAAAAAAACTCTTTGAAAAACCAAACACCAAAGTAAAAAATAAATGAGAGCTTACCGGAAGACACAAAAAAGAGCCAAGCTGACCGGGAATGACAATAGTGCGATCCGAGAAATCTTAGAATGTCGGTAGTAAAAAAAGAGGATCCAGCGGCAGGTGAAATCTCCAAATCTTTGGAAAAAGAAAATAAATACCTGCTGCTGGACCCTCTATTTATTTAGAAGAGACAAAAGAAATTTAGTTTGGGGGTGGAGGTGTTATGCAAGTGGTGGCTTGGATTGCAATAATCCGATTGGCTGCCACCACTTGCTTTACGAAGAACTTGCAAACACAATTTTCTGCACAATCTTTAATGGTACCTTAATGTAATAACAAGATGAATCTTAACTACAGAAGGTAATTTACACATTCTGTTATGATTTCAGCTTGTTTAACATTAAGGTGAAGTACAAATGTGGATGACAGTTGGTCTCGCTTGTGGATGGCACTCGGGGGTAAAGGCTTGAAATTTGTATCTTCCCATGGCGCGCTCGGGTTTAAGCACATAGGCGCCATGAGAAGGTACTCGGGGTTAATGTTTACATATTACCAGCACTTGGTAAGCGTTATAAATAATGGCATTACACTTAGCCACTAACAATGCATTTATATATTTCCAAAAACTGCACTGTTAAATCTATGGTACAGAAAATGTGTGCTATGTAATCCATTAAGATTAATCATATGCCATTTTAACTGAAAAGTGATTAAACACAGCAAATATATCTTAACCAGCAAAACATCAGGTACACATAAAAAGGCACTATTCTAAGCACCACATAGCACTCAATTGCTTTGTGCATTCCATCTCCAAAGATTTCTGAGTGATTTCCCCACCATTTTGAAGGATCATATCCTTAAAGTACTTTCCAATACCTAAAGCACTTATTTAATGAGTCACAATAATATACCGGGTCATCTAATAAGTGTTGTCAAGCAGGCACTTGCTGATCCTCTTCTTAAGTTGTTCAACCTAAGCCTTAACACAGGAAGTGTTCGTGAGCCATAGCACCATGTGATGATGATGATGTCACTCCATAAGGTGGCCCAAACACTGACCTGGAAAACTAGAGACCCATTAGCATTGCCAGCCTTGTCAGTAAAGCCTTGGAATACATTATCACTGATCTCATAAACAGTGCAATTAAAAAAAATTGACCAGGTTCAAACTTCAACGATTCAGGTTTGTTAAGGGCATGTTATGCCAGATTAATCACGTGAGCTTCTTTGATTACTGTTCATCACCTGCATGATCTTTACATTTATTTTATTTATTTATTTTATTTTACATTTGTTAACCGGGGGTGTCTGACTGAGCCGAAAATGCCCTTTTTCAGCAGAGGCCCGGGGAGAAAAGCTCCACAAAGAAAAATTACAGACACATTTAGTTATTTAGACATAATCAGTATACACACAAATTACAAGAGACATGTTTTTACAGTGGTATGCGGCACAAACAGTTACAGTGGAGTGAACAATCAAAAAAATATTAATTTTAAAAATAAAGGTAATTAATAGATTTGTGGTGTACAGCTGAACTTTGGAATGTAGGTAGAATACATACATAGTACACAGGTACAGTACATACATTGTAGATTAGCCAGTGTTTGTGAGTAAGATTGAAAAACTATTATCAATTGCTCTAGATTTAGTATGTATATGTTATCCGCTTTCACTAGCCTGGGGAGCAATCATGGCACTGCCAACTTTGCTTGAAATGTTGCCTGATAAGGTCTTTAATGGAGGCTTTGGATGATGTGTTTTGAATGCTAGTAGGGACAGAGTTCCATTTTTTAGCCACCAAACTACTATATAGTGCACCTCCAAAGCTATTGTAGCTGTTGGTGACTTCTAGTAGTAGTTTGCTTGATGATCTAAGAGGCCTTTTGGCTGAGTGATGTTGTACTAGGTTTTTGAGGGCAGGACACTTATTGGGGAGGTAATAGATAGAATGACAGAGGCAGAGCTGATTGTAGGTTAAGAGGTTGGGCAGTTCAAGCCAGTGGAGCTGTCTCAAAGCAGTACAGTGATGAGTTCTATATGAGCAATTTGCAGCAAAGCGGGCAATTCTGTTATAGCAAGCTTCCATTTTGCTTAGTTCAGTTTTGTTGAGATTAGTCAGAATGGGAGATGCATAGATTAGGGTGGATAGAAGTTGGGAGCGAGCAATGGCTGATCTTGTGTTGTTGGTAAGAAATGGTTTGATACGGTAGAGTGACCCCAGTTTGGCATTTACTTTTTTAATAGTTAAGTTCAGATGACTATCAAATTTTAGGTGGGAGTCTATGGTTATTCCCAATAGCTTAGCCTGTGCCACTGGAGCAATTGGAGTAGCATTTGTGGAGTAGATAGTGTTTTTGTTAGAACTGGTTATAATCATAAGCTGAGTTTTCTTTGGATTGAGGATAAGTTGGGCTTTGGTAAGGTAGTTTTCAATGTCAGAGAATGCTAGTTGAGTTGTTTGCAGGAGGGTGGGAATGTTTTGTGCAGCACAGATTAAGGTAGTGTCATCTGCATACTGAATTATAGATGCATGCTGTGTGGAGGTGTGGAGGTCATTTGTGAAGACTGTGAATAGTAGTGGTCCTAAGATAGAACCCTGTGGGACTCCTATAGTTATGGGCAGCTGAGGAGAGAGAACTTTCCCATTTCACAGCTTGGTACCTGTCAGTTAAGTAGCTTTGGAACCAGGTAAGAGTGGAATTAGATAGATGATATTGGTTTAGTTTGTTTAGCAGGATTTGGTGTGAGACTGTGTCAAATGCTTTGGACATATCCAAAAAAAGAGTTGACACTTGCAGGCCTTCATTTTTGAGATGGTTTACTGTGTCTTTGAAACAGAGGAGAGCTGTAGTGGTACTATGCGCAGGTCTGAAACCATGCTGAGTAGGTGACAGGATGTTGCAGTCTAGGAGATAGTTTAGCATCTGGGTATGGATGCATTTTTCTAGGATTTTGGCCAGGGGGGAGAGTAAAGCAATCGGTATGTAGTTATTAAGTTCAGTGGAGGTCCCGCCTTTATGTATGGGTGTAACACAGGAAATTTTCCAGAGTTTGGGCACATAGTTTTCAACAATTGATCTGTTTAAGAGAGCGGAGACTGGGATAGCAATAGCATCTGCTGTGGGTTTCAAGAAATAGCTGGGGAGTAGGTTGGCTGCTGTTGATGAGGTTTTTAGTTTGGAGAACATGCTTTTGATTGAAGTGGTGGAAACTGTTTTGAGGGTAAAGCTTGTATCAGTGTTATTTGTGTTGGGAGGGGGGATAGTGAGGAAGGAACTGTCCTGTGATACTAAGGATAGAATTGAGTTCACAAAGTGGGAGCTGAATTGTGTTTCGATGGAAACTTTAGTGTCAGGGGTGGTTGGTTTGGGGGTAGCCTTTTGGGTGGGTTTTAGTAGCTGGCTTACATTTTTCCAAAATTTTTGCGGGTTGTGTTGGTATTTAGTTTGTAATGTTGTGTAGTAGGACTTTTTGTCCAGCCTAATGCATTTTTTTGCACGGTTGCGCAGTTCTTGGTACTTAGTTAGGCTTTGTGTTTCTTTGTTTTTTTTTATAGTAACGCCAGGCAGTGTCTCTGGACTTGAGGATTTGTTTGGTTTCTTTACTGAGCCAGGGGTTTGTAGAGGTTCTAACCTTGATTTTGCGCAATGGAGCGACAGTGTCTAGGTGTTGTAGAAATGTTTTGTTGAAATATGCTACAGCCTGGTCAAGTGGGAGGGTTTTTAGGGGGGTCCAGTCACTGTTATACAGTAAAGTGTTGAGGACCTCAGGAGAGAATTTTTTTGTGTTTCTAGTGGATATATAGTTAGTGGTTTTGCATATGCTTGTTCTACTACGTATAAAGTATATTATGTTGTGGTCACTTAAGGTGTCTGGGAGACTGCCTGTGTGAGGGTACAATGTGGGGTTGCTAGTTAGGACCCAGTCAAGGATGGATTCCCTTTTAGATTTTTTATCACACCTAGTTGGAATTTGGACTAGCTGCTGGTAGCCATGGAGATTTATTAGATTACTTGGTGGTTCTGATATACAGGTGAACCAATCTAGGTTGAAGTCCCCCAGAATAAGGGTTTCTTGTGAGTATGTGGAAGAACACCAGGATAAGAAGTCTTCAAGGCTAGCAGGTGTATTACCAGGTGGAATATAGATCACAATTGTGGTGATGACCTTTTTAGGGTGAAGTTGAAGTTGTGAGATAAGTATGTCCCAATTATTGGGGGAGGGGTAGGAGTTTGGTAATTGATGGACAGTTAAGTTAGACTTGTAGAGTAAGGCAGTTCCACCCCCTTTACGAAGTGGTTTGTCTTGTCTAATGATATTGTAGCCGGTAGGGAGAACTTCTGAGTTAGCTATGTTTTTATTTAGCCAGGTTTCTGTTAAAGCAACTATGTCTGGGGAGTGGTGTGCTATTGTGGCCTGGAGTTCAGGTATTTTATTTTTGATACTTTTAATATTAATATTTAGCATTAAAAGATGGTTGGTTTTGCTGCTGTTGTTGATTTGCCCAGGGATGAAGAAAGTGGGGGTGTTATGTTCTGACATTTGTGTTGGAACAGTTTGTGTTGGACAGGATGGATTTGGGCCTGGGTTGGGGTGGATATCCTCACTTATGGTGAGCCTGGAGTTAAAATGGTTATACAGATGTTGGGAGTTTGGTGAGGAGTGTGAGAAAGTATTGTGTTTTTTTGGAGTAGGAATGAGAGCATATGTGTTTAGTTCTGAATTGGTCCGTTATGTAGTTCTTGAATAAGTGTGGGCAGATATTATTATAATGTGCGGTGTCTGGGTATGAGAGTGCATAATGCAGTGTTGTGCTACTAAGTTTAGGGATATTGCTAGAGTGATAACTTGTGGTGTTGTAAAGAATTATGAGAAGACAGACTAGATTTAGTTGTGTGATAGTCATGGTTATAAAGTTTATGTTGTTTCTAGGTGGGGGGGTCTGAATAGGAATTATAGGGTTGCACTATATGTGGATGGGAAAGTAGTGTGGGTGATGCAAAAAATGCCTAGTGGGAATGAGAGTGATTGGGAGTATTTTGTGTGGAGCAAGTTGGTGTGGTTTAATGGGATATGACTTGAGGAGCTGTGATTGGTGGAGGTGATGTGAGGGTGAGCTGTGGGTGTGGCTATGATTACTATAAATGTAGAGGTAGTGGGGCGGGAGGAAATAGGGGGCAGGGCAGGGGAGCGGAGAGAGCCCGAGCGTTAGCGAGGGCGAATGGAGTGGGGCAGAGCCCTATACATGCTATTCTTGCTGCTTGCCTTAATCTAGCAATGGTGTTTATTACCATACCACATGATGGCTTTGTTAATAAACTAAAGCCCTTAAACACTGATCCCTATTTGGTTACATGAATTGCAATCTGTATCATAGTTTCTCGGTGTCAGCAGTGCCTCTTCGGTTAAGGAAAGGGTAACCAGTAGCATTCCCCAGGATTCTGTACCATTCCCCCCACACAAACACATTTCTGACATTTATTTCTCTGACCTAAACACTAAAAACAAAGACATCTGGCAGGCTATGTATTCTGCTGATTGTAAACTTGGTGTAGTTGCTAAATCAAGGATATTATTGTTCAAATTGAAATAACACACATTAACTCTTGGAGCAGAAAAAAGGGCTCAAACTTGAACACTAAAAAATGTAGTATCACCACTTCCAGAAAACAACAAATCCCTGATACTGCGAGTATAAATAATAACCTACTCTCCATTGAGTCTGCGACTAGGGACATGGGCACCCAAATCAATATCTCTTTCAGCTTTAATCATAATGCAGCAGTTGTAGTCAGAAACTCCTTCTATATTTCATAATTACTCATAAAGGGAATATCATTTAAAACCAAAGAAGATGTATTGTTTCCTAGTACTCTGTTCTGGTTAAACCTATTATAAAATGTAATGCACTGTTTGGAATCCATCTCACTAGGCACATCAAAATCTTTAAAAAAATACAGATGTTCATAATAAAAAGGATCTTGGGCATTAACACTCTTAATCATCAGAAAAGTCTGGAATCACTTCCCTGTACTCCATATCACATAGGGTGTTGAGGGAAGACCTGTACCTTGCATTATATATCAAGTAGTGCAACCAACACTAGAACAAGTGATCTAAATTTCCATCAGGTAATAAACAAAACTAATGGAGAGCATGGCCGGCCTTAGGCATAGGCCAACTAGGCTGCCGCCTAGGGCACCGCTGTAGCAGGGGCACATTTCCAGTATTTATTTGGTGTAGGTAGACCAGGTTGGGGGCACCCGGGTGGTGTGGGGGGGCACTGTGGAGCCCTTTTGCCTAGGGCACCAGCTGACCTAAGGCCGCTGCTGATGGAGAGACAGGTTCATTACCCAGCTCATCCTTGAGATTGGGAAAAGATCCCTAATGCATGGCATCTAAAGTTGCTCCATGTTAGGCTTCAAACATAGCTTAGACAAATGGCTGTATACCTTACATTATCCACCAGGACATGCAAACCTTGCCTTCCTTGAAAAGGTTGGTAGAACCTGAGAGTGGTTATTGGCAAGGCAAGTATGGCTTCTGGTTAAATAGTCTAGTATTTCTGAAGATTCCTAAGAAGCTCCTTGTACCACTGATATTGGTGCAATCCTCCACACCCCATGTCTATCTATATAATTTGGGTGAACTTGAAGAAAAAGGAAAATGAATAAAACAAAGACTTGTTGTTCCATTACATGGCAAAGAGAAGGTCTTCTCAAGTATTATGATAAACTAAAATATATTAAAAGTATGTTATATGTCTGCAATTTTCATCACTAAATTTTATTACTGATTATATGAACTAAGAGAGAAAGGCACTATTCATAAAACAGTTTAGCATTAAATGCTGTGGGCCCTTTATAGTAAAATGAATGAATGCCACCTTCACTGCTAACCACGATGTTGTATTTCCTGACCATGAATGAAAATAAATATGATGTCAGGGAAAAAAAGAAGAAATTTCAGACAGATATTGGATATTCAGTACTCGAGTTTTTCTCCCCGGGCAACAAGGATAAATAAACAAATAAATAAAGAAAAAAAGATAGGAAATATTTTCTGTGATTAATATGGCTATATGGTGCATTTTTCCAGACGTCTGCTAATCAGTACATGGAATTATTGTTCAGGAATCGAATAATGTATTTATTTTGTTTCATTTATTTATACTTTGTTGAGAAGGTTAGTCTAACTAAACTAATCTTTTCAGGGGAGACCCAAGAGGGGTTTCATTCTGACAAGAGGACATTTGGTAAGGGCACTGGGGTTTACTATTCTTCTAGGAAGAAGTAGCACATGGTTGTCAAACTACAGAGGTATGTACAAAGAATGTCAGTCAGTTCCACCTCTGACTAATAGTTACTAATGACCTGGCAAGTGAGCTAGACTACATGGTACCATTACCCAAATCACAAATCAAACCAAGTTAGTTTCTTAATTTGTAACTGAAAATATTGTCATAGTCGTTGAGAAATAGTTTTGTGCCATGACCAACCTTGGAACTGAGTATCTGGCATTGTGACAGGGGGTCTGGGTGTCAACATAGTTTTAACCTACATGCATTATTATTATTATTATTATTATTATTATTATTATTATTATTATTATTATTACAATTAAAATACTGAGTTTGCCAACATGGAGGAGTACACCAGTTGTTTTGGTATTATGTCCATTTTTGACAACATACCCACTGGACAAGTCATGTGATACAAATAAGTTGCACAGGGGAAAAAATAATAATGTGTTGGGGTTTGGCCCAAAAAATGTGGGAACATCTTCCTTTTCAGACTTTAGGATATATTTCTCTGTAGTTAGAAGGGCTTGCATGTGCACACTGGAGAAAAAAAACTAATTTGGGATAGTAATAAATCAAGGGAATGTCTTTAACTGATAGACAAACGTCTGATATCTGACAAAGGTAACTTTACAAACAAAAGTACATTCTACCTCCTCTCTCACTCTATACCGAAGTGTATTAACTAGGGAAAAGCTGGTAGGATATCAACAGAAAAGCATATGATGATTTATGAATTCAAACTGCTAAAAATATATACTTTAAATATACTCAGCTCTATGCAGTGCCTACAATGAACCTAGATTACATACAGTTCAAATAACTTAACAGGTTGCCCAGTTATTGCAGTATTACTAAGGTAATCCTTCTCATTTAGTTGAATGGCAGGATTTGCAGGCTACATTGAATGACACATTCACCAAGTATTTGTTTAATTTAGCGTGCAGATTTTGTCGATGTGAATGACACTTCTAGTTACCTTTTTGTCTAAGCTGTTTTCAGACATCTTTTCACATACTGCATCACATGGCAAAATCTATTGCTGCTGTCCAAAATGACAGGAATAGCTGTAACAAAGAAGCTTACTGTCCCACAAAATTCTAATGATGGCTGACAATGGGTAGTGGATTCATTTTATTGCCTATCTATTTAGCTGTCAGCTTACATGCGTCTGATTAATTCACTGTTACAGTCAGTGTTGCAGTGCTAATGAACGGAAAAGGAAAATAATGAATCCCCTTGATGGTTCCAGTTCAGTGTTGTCTAATAAATGCAGCAAGACGTTTCTGTCAGCAAAAACTACCTAGCCAATATTAACATGAAACAAGTATTGCAGTTCCCTTCAGTATCATAGTTCTCAAAATCTTTTCTTTTTTTCTTGTTTGCTGTTTATAAAGAAAACTGGACATGCTTCTGAATAATTTAAGGTTACATGAAAGAATGGTAACTCTTGGTGGTCTTTGAATAAACAGATAATATCTAAAAGGCAGTTAGAATGTACATTCCTAGAATTATTCCTCATAGTAAGTGACAAAAGGTATATTAACAAAGGTTTAATTTTAAGAAGTTTTACTCAAGGTGGTTGAAACTTGCATATATGACAAAGGTGGATCTATAGCTAAATAATGAAACAACACAGCACATCAGCTATTGTTTACTCTGTTATGTTGACACTTCACATCATTAGCTTGAAATGACTTACACAACTCTTGCACAAATACCCCTACACAGCAAACACCCCCTACATGTGCCTCTACATCCCTAACTGTACTAATCCTGGAAAGAAACTTATTTTCCTAACGGTTTAGTTACTTCACTTGAAGCTAACTTAATTAACTAACTGCATTTTAGCTAAACAATGGAGTTGGTTAACAAAAATGATAATATCTAGTCCATTTTGTGTGACTATGGTGTGATGTCTGCCATGCATCTTCATTGGTCACAACTAATAAAATTGATTAAGATGCAGATGAATTCCAAATTTTGGCAGTCATAGCTTGACATGATTGATTATATTTAAAATTTCTAGATTAAACATTTGTCAGCTATTAGCTCTTCTTCCTGGTCTATGTAGTCAAATGATATGGCATTTGACAGTAACCTCATCACCAGTCCATTTTTTAACACAGTATTGCTGTCCATATAAGATAATATGTTTTTACACAATGGAAATGTTTAAACTCTAGGACTTAGAGGTCAATAGTGAAATAAAAATAAGACCACATACAAAAACATGATCTGAACAACTAACATTTGGTATTGCATATAAACATGCTATGTTCTTTTCATTTCACATATTAATTTCCTCATCAATTGTAAACAACTTCTCAAAATGCAAGCACTGAAAAAAGACAGTTTGGAGAATATGCTATTTCCCTTTTTTGTGATTGCCAGACAAAGAAGTAAGAAATAATTGTGGTTCATCAGACTACAAGAATGTATCTTTTCCCTTTTCAATCTGCCTCTGAAATGATATAATTTTGCATGGAATATAACTTAACATCTTCATTATACTGTGATCACATTGTTCACACCTGTCAACAGGTAATCTTTTCATTTTTGCCTGAGAGTTCTTCCTGAACTGTATAAGGAAATGTAAACTCCAGGAATGTCACATTAGACAATAAGCACCATATCAATTTATTTTGTATTCTGTAATAGTAATGACATGAAACCGCCTTAAAGTCTAATTAACTGTGATTATATAGAATAGAGAAAATGGAAACCACAAGAACTGGAACAGAAGCTGGAAAGAAAAAGAGTTTCAAGTAACAAACCCATAAGTTATGAAGTATATGTCCCTGACCTTAGCCTTATTAGTGTAAAAATACTACTGTACTAAAAATGCAATATTATTCACAATAGGTGAAGACTGCCATACACATATCCCTTGATGAGAGAAATGTTAAGGAGCAGTCATATGGTCATCTTTATAATAATACAAAATTTAAGACATTAATAAGCACTACATTGCTGTCAGAATGAGACTTTCATGCAGTCTTTCCTTCCTGCTGGTTAAAATGTGGGGGGAGTATTCAGAAATATTCATAATGCCACTGTAGATCCATATGAGTGTACAGCTTTAAGATGCTTTCTAGGGGCTTGCACATGTCTATAAATACTGAGCATGTGCGAGCCTGACTGTCAGTTTGCAGTTAGCTGTTGAGATGTAAGCATGTATGTCTGTGTAGTCTGTTTGTTAATCAGTTCATTTATAATTTGTAATGCTGCTATCCATCCAACAGTGTTTCTATGTAATAAAGCATTTAAATGAACTACCCCCACCTAGTTAAAATCTATACTAGAGAATGGCGAGTGACATGGTGTCAGAAGCGACATCTCTAAAAGGACATAATCCTAGAATGGGATCCAGATTCCTCAGCTTTGAGACCAAGAGACACTCAGTTAATAATGAAGGAATATAAAGAAGTGAATCATCCCTACTGCATGTATAACTCGCAAAACAGGTCAGGAATTAATTTCAGGTATTAAAACTTGCTCCGTCTACTTCTTATTCACAAAATATGAAACAAGGCATTCAGAATACTCTAAATAAATTTCTGTATTCGAACTTATGATATACTAAAAGAAAAATTTGAAATAACTACAGAAAATGTTTGAAATAAAGTCAGAATTGTATAAAATGAATAAAATAAGGGAAACAACTGCAATTTTTGCTAGTCACTACTTTTTCACATTGACCAAAGCTATTTGATTTGTCTGAAGTGTATGAAGTGTTTGCTTGCTTGTGCAGTATTACAGTACAGTTATTTTGTAAAATACAGCCATTTCAAAGCATATTTCGCTAAGTACAGTATTTTGAAGAGTTTATTGTGAGTTTGAATGTTATTACAAGTGCTGGCTGTGTGCATGTTCGTATATGATTACAAGGGCCGTATTTTCAGTGTATGCCCAAACACATAATGTGTTGCCATGGCAGACAGATTTCAAAGGCCTGGTCCACTTGTCTTTGAGAATAATATTGCAGAGAACAGGAGAGTGTTTGAGCAAGAGTACAATATTTTTGTACAGGCTGCAATTTCTGATAAAGATGACCATACAAAGGCATTTATTCTACTTAATTTAGCTGGTTCAGAAGCCATAAAAAGGGAGCATTCATTTGTGTATGCACCTGCCTTCTTTTCAGGAGAAGGGGAAAACCATCATATAGTTGCACTGGCAGAGGGAAGTGAGTACTTGGAGTGCTTAAAATGTAAATTTAGAGAAATGTGTAGACCCCAAACAAATGTTACAGTGGAAAAGCACTTATTTTACACAAGAGATAAAAAAAGCCTGGTGAAACTTTTGCAGCACAGAACAGTTTTGTTTCTCAAAGCTAAAATGTGCAGATTTGGCGATTTAAGGGATGAGATGATAAAAGACAGACGTGTGTGGTATTAAAGATGATGCTGTGAGAAAGATTTTGCTTTGTGACAGTGATTTAACTTTGAATAAGGCCATTGAGATTTGTCAGATATATGAGCTTACAGAAAAGCATACAGATATGCTTACAAATGAGAGAAACATGCTTCCAGTAACTTCTAAAGCCCATGTTGATAGTATGCAACACGTGGTTAAAAGAAACAGGCCCAAGCACATAGTAGCTATGGGGAGACCTGTAAAAGTCACTGTGAAATTCCATAGCTTTCTAGCAAGTTCCAAGACATGCTCTGAAAACTGCACAGTCTCAGTGACACGAGTGAGTCAGCA
This sequence comes from Protopterus annectens, assembly GCF_019279795.1. Classification (NCBI taxonomy): domain Eukaryota; kingdom Metazoa; phylum Chordata; order Ceratodontiformes; family Protopteridae; genus Protopterus; species Protopterus annectens. The sequence continues at coordinate 119,470,653 of NC_056732.1, forward strand.
AACTCAAAGAATGTGTCCCCACCCAGTTTTATAGCCAACTGCCATAACTGTGATGGAAGCCATGAGCCTAAAAGGGAAAAATGTTTAGCTTTTGATCAGCAATGTCACAAATGCAGTACGTGGAATCATTTCAAAAGGTTTTGCAAATCAAAAGGCACACATTCTTTTATTAAAAAAGAACATTCAAAGAAACAAGTTGATCATTTAGAAAGATGTCACATAAAGTCACGTACTTTTTATATTGATGGTGCATTATTTTTTCATGAAACAGTTAATGCAGTAGATTTATGGGCACAGAATGAAAAATGTTGTACTGTTCAATGAATGGAAGACATATAGAGCTCAAAGTTGACACAGGTTCAAAGAACAATGTTATATCTGCAGAAACATGTGCAGTTCAAAAGCTTGATTTGGCAAAGTGTGCAAAGCTTGTTGCTTAGGGTGGTAAAGAGATTCAAACTGAGGACTCAGTAGTACTTTCATGTTACCCTGCTGGGAGATGCTACGACTTGTTATTTTATGTGGTCAAAAGGCATGTCCAGTCATTATTAGGGTTCAGAGACAGTTTGAAAATGGGACTGCTTTTATTTAATAAGGAAGTCCATCGTGTTAATTTGAAAGACCACTGCTCTAATTTCACCCAGTATATTTTTTCTACCTATGCTGATTTTTTTTTTGAAGACAAACTAGGCAAGCTTCCAGTTGTGTATTCCATATCAGGCCAGTCATCAGGCCACCCTGGAAAGTTCCACTGGCTATGTAAAACAGAGTCAAAGCTGAGCTAGATAAAATGGTGCAACAAGGTGTAATTTGTCCAATTGATGAACCAACTGAGTGGGTATCTTCCATGGTAGCAACTCATAAGAAAAGTTCAGATATCAGAATATGTATTTATACACGAGATTTGAACAAAGCACTAAAAATATCTTATCATCCAATGCATACACTCAAAGAAGTTGCAGCTCTGATGCCAAATACCACTGTTTTTTTTCTGTTTTAGATGCAAAGAGTTCATTTTGGCAAATTTTGCTTGTCAAGAAATCCTTGTTGCTAACTATGTTCAGTATTCCTTTTGGCAGGTACAGATTTTTGAGAATGTCATTTGGGATAAATTCTGCCAGTGAAGTCTTTCAACATGCAATGGAGCAAATTTTTTCTGGGTATCCTTGTGCTATTATAGTACATGATATTCTAGTAGGAGGTAATGGTGAAGCTAAACATGACAGAAACCTTAAGAAAGTTCTGGAAAGAGCACATCAAGTGAATCTTAAACTGAATCCTCAGAAGTGCAAGTTCAGGCTACGAGAAGTCATTTATTTTGATCATTTGTTTACCAGTTCAGGATTATGACCAGACCCTTCCAAACAGACAGCTATTCTTGACATGCCAGCTCGAGAAAATGTTCAAGCCCTGCAACGTTTTCTTGGCATGGTTAAGTACCTAGGCAAGTTCATTCCAGACTTCAGCCAACTAGCAGCACTGCTTAGAGAGCTGACATGTAAAGATGTATCCTGGTCATGGTTGGAGCAGCACCAGAGAGAATTTGATGTCCTGAAACAGAATTGCTAGTCCACCAACTCTCAGATACTATGATGTTCACAAACCAGTTGCTCTTTCCCGTGATGCTTCAAAATTTGGTCTTGATGTAGTTATTCTCCAACAGGGTCAACCTGTTGCCTGTGTATCTGGATCTCTAACCCAAACTGAAATGCAGTATGCTCAAATAGAGAAAGAGCTTTTAACAATTGTGTTTGCATGTTCAAAGTTCCATGACTATATTTATTGTCAACCTATCCAGATCAAAACAGGTCACCAACCTCTAGTCACCATTTTGAGAAAACCTATGCATTCAGCTCTGGGCAGATTGAAACTCATGATGTTGAGATTGCAGAAGTACAGTTTCATTCTTGTAAACACAAAAGGCAAACTTCTTTACCTTGCTGATAATTTATCCAGATCACCCAGAAATGTCACTGAACAGCATGAGAATAAGAAACTTGATTTTGAAGTCATGGAAGTGGGAATTTTTTCTTCCACATGTCTTGATGAGCTTAGAAATCATACAGCCACATATCCAGTTTTACAGAAGCACAACCACTTTATCAGTCAAGGATGCCCATAAAAGCAACTTAGTTTACCTCAAGAAGTGCAACCTTATTTTCCTTACAGAGATGAGATTTGATTTTGTCTGATAATGGTATCATCATAAAGGGTCCACAAGTAATTGTTGCAAAGTACTTGCATCAACAGTATATTGCTATCTTGCATCATGGCCACCCAGGAACTGATTCTACTTAAAGGAGGGTGAGAGGACTAGTAGTTTGGCATTTTATGTCACACAACATTGAGAGGGCACTTTCATCTTGTTCTGTATGTAATAGTACAAAGCCACATAAACAGAAGGAACCATTACCTTGAACTACATTGGTTGACAGTACCCACTGATATTTTTGAGTGGAATGGTCAACATTACTTGGTGTTAGTAGCATCTTATTCTAATTGGTTTGAGATCTGGCCTACTTCCTAACCTAACATCCAGTACTGTCATTACTAAGATGAAGCGTCATTTTGCAGGCCATGGTAGTCTGCACAAAGTTATTTCTGACAATGACACACAGTTTACTAGCAAGAACTTCAAAAGATTCACCAAAGAATGGGACTTTATCCATGTTACGAGTAGTCCTGAGTACCCGCAGTCAAATGGTTTGGCAAAACATGCAGTTCAAAGTGCGGAACAGTTACAAGAAAAGTGGAAATTAGATAATAGTGATGTTTTTCTGAATCTCTTGAAATCTCAGAAATATTCCTTGTCATAAACATCTTGGTTCACCTGCTCAGAGACTTCTGTCGAGAAGAATTAGAACTACATTACCAGTCAGCAATAGTTTATTGGTTCCAAGTACTAAGAATAATAGATCAGTGAAAGCACATCTGTTAAAGAAAAGCCTATCCCAGAAGTCTTATTACGATAAATCCAACAAACCATTGTATCCATTACATGAATGAGAGACAGTGAGAATGCAAACGTGCAAAGGTTATGATCAGACTGGAGTTATGAAGACCATTTATTTTAATATATTCATAAATGCTTTCTTCCGCTCAATCCCTTACACTAACCTTATTCAATATGCAGGTGATTCAACAATTATCTGTGCAGCCACATCCATCCCCACTCTCTTAAAGCTGACTTAAGACACCTTCTCTACCACAGAACAGTGGATGAAAGACAATCACCTAGCACTCAATGTATCAAAAAACCAAACTTATGGTATTTACCCCCTCTAAAACCAACACCGATAGAAAACTATTCTCCATCACAAGCCAGAATACCACACTCTTGAACTGGTATCTGAAACCAAACTACTAGTAGTCCAGATTGATGATCAGCTTAAATTCAATACCCATTTACAACTAAACATAAAAAAAAAAAAAAACACCAAAAACTTGGCATGCATTACCGACACAGTCACTACCTCACTACATCTACTAAGCTCACTCTCTCTACTACATTTGTCATCCCTTCCCTCCTTTATGTTGCCCCTCTCCTAATAAACCTACAATCATCTCCAAGACAAAACTGTCCTCTTCTTATAATAAAATTGACAAATTTGCCACTAGCCACAAATCATCAACCCGTCACTGTGTATCTCTCCACAAACTAAACTGCCTAGAGCTTCCCAACTAACTCTCCTATATTCAGCTTACTTATGCACACAAACTCATTTTTCATCCCTTCCTCTGTCCCTCCCTTTCCTCTGCCTTTAAAATGCACTACCCAGAAAGACTCCTAAGATCTAACAACCAAAATCTAATAGAACTGTACAAACCCCTTCGCTCCCCAGGACAAAACCTCCTGTCCTTCGCCCTGGCACGCCTAGGGAACTCCCTCCCTCCCTCCATCCTTACTATCCCCAACCTCCCTTGCTTTAAAAAATCACTCCACTCACATCTAACATCCATGTGGGAATGGTCCTGCTCCCACTCCTCATAGACTATTCTCCACTTCCTACAGGCAACTATCTCATATATTCCAGAAACCAAATACTAAGCCAACTGTAAATAATGTCTTATAATTCTCAAATCCTACTATTCCATTTCAAGAAACTGTATATTTACTAAAGCAATGCTTTGTTTTGTTTTCTACAAAATGTAACCTAAAAACTTTATTGTACCTGCTTAATCTTTGGGGAGGATTCCCGAAGGCTTGCACGGAGTCTAAGAGTAGTGTAAGACTCCATGCAGCCTTCGCGATCCAGGAACAGCCATAAAGTCCGTGTAAGAGACCAGCTAAAATGTCTCTTACACGGAGTGGGCGTAGATAAGCTAATCACCTCACTTGCAGCCGAATAGCATGCAAATGAGGTAGATTAGCGATCCAGGAAGCCCAAAGCAGCCCGTGTAAGAGCCGTTTTAGCTGCAGAAATGTACTCAGTTGACAACTGAGTACGTTTCTGCAAAAAACACAATGGAGCCATGTCAGCTCCAAATAAAGGGTGCATATGTGTCAGGCAGCATGCCAATGGCCAAATATGTGGCCATTGGCAAGGTACCCCGATGCAAATATGAGAAATAAATATTTTTTTTTGGCGATCGCCGATGTTTAAATGCAGCTCAGCCCCGCGCAAATGGGTTGCGCTATATAAAACATAAAAATGAAGATTATAAACCCACAAATGTGGGTTTTATGCAATACATGGATTTACAATGCAGGGATCAACAGACCAAAAACAACATGGCCACCGTTTAGTGGTTGCTAAGGGGGGAAGCTGAGTCTAAGACATGTAACTAAGCATTAGTAGGCAATCTGATGCAAATGAGTCTTAGGATACTGAATTCCACTGTCACATAGCAAATGAGCACATTCTGAGTAGTGTAAGAGTTACATAAGGGGGAGGAACAGAGTAGGAAATAGGTGACGTCACAGGGGGGAATGGCAGAAAGAAATGCAGTTCATTGGAGGTCAGTGTTACATGACAGATGTCAGACACATATCATGGAAAGAGGAGTGCCACAACATAAGCATGGGAAAGTCAAGAAATGGAAGGTGCACACTGTTGCCTACACCAAAGTTTCTTGCTGGGCATGCATGCGCACGTGTGCACGCCATGAAGCACAAGTAGGACAGTATGTGCACGTGTAAGGCAGACTGAGCATGTGGGAGCATGTTGGTAGATGTTTAACACTGTTTGCACTGGTGTGCGCGCGTTTTAACCTGAATAAGCATATTCTGAACTGTGTAAGCATGTTGCGCATGTGTAAGCCACTGTGAGCGTGTTTCTGCTGGTATGCACGCTGCTCCCCCCTGAGGAAACAGAAAGGAAAAAGGAAGCAACAGAATTCGTAGGAAGCTAGCAGGGAATACTGCTGGAGCTAGCAGGTGAAAACAATTAGAAGCAGGCAATTACACAGGCAGAATAGTAGCCCAGCCCAGCACTTAAAACTCTGCAAACAGCAGTGCAGGATGTTTCTGTCAAGAGACACTGCAAGACAGGAGTAATCTATTAGAAGTGAAAACTGAAAAAGCTGAACTCAGAGCAGAAATGTTAGGGGCTGCCATAGCTGTCATAATGAGACATAGGCGACTTGCTGAGGGTGGTGACAATGCAGATGGTGCCAGACAACCCACAGTGAGGAGACGGAGAAGAGTGTACAGGCCCAGGGTCACCTACCATGGGTTACATGAGCTGGAGATAGTAGAGCACTATAGAGTGGGCAGAGACCTCCTGCAGCAAATAGTTGAGCTGTGCAGGCCACGCCTCACACACAGAACCAACAGAGGGGAACCCATCCCAGTGGAAAACAAGGTATGTGTTGGCCTAAGAATACTAGCAACAGGTACCTTCCAAAGACCAACTGGTGATATGATGGGGATATCACAGGCATCAGCCTCCAGGGTACTGCACCAGTTCCTGGATGCCATGTCAGCACGTCGGTGATCATGTATATTTCCCCAATGCCCGTGAGGTATTGGCCAGCAATATGCGTCTCTTCCAGCAAATAGCAGAATACCCTGAGGTAGTGGGTGCAATAGACTGCACGCACATACACATCAAAGCACCAGCCGGTGAGCAGGGTAGGGCCTACATTAACCGCAAGGGCTTCCCCTCAATCAACTGCCAGGTCGTGTGTGATGCCCAGGGCATAATAATGAATGTGTGTGCTGGCTGTCCTGGTAGCTACCATGATTCCCACATCTGGCATTTGACGCAACTGTACCAGACATTTGCCAATGGGGACATCCCACACGGACACCAAGTGGGGGATGCAGGTTATGCACTGGAGCCGTGGCTGATGACACCAATCAGAAATGCACACACACCTGAACAGGAATGCCATAATGAGGCACACGCACAAACATGTAATGTAATTGAGTGTGTTTTTCGGCTGCTCAAGTCACGGTTCCGGTGTCTGGACACATCTGGTGGAGCCTTGCAGTACACACCAACTACATGTACCCAAATTGTCATGGTATGTGCTATGCTACATAATATGATCTTGCGAAAACAGCTGCAGCAGGACCAGCATAGGGCCGGGCCAAACAGCCCCCCACCATTGCCAAGGCCATCACAGGAAGAGCGTGACTCGGAGGAGGAACAACCTGAGCCTGTCCCAGTAGGCAGAAGGAGGCGTGACCAGCATGCCCTGGCCTTGGCAAAGAGGCAACGCATATCACATACACTGTCTCAGTAGGAACCCTGGGAATGATACCCCCCTCTGACTCACTCAAATAATAACAGGGATGCCTAAAATGACATGACCTGCTCACAAACATGTACAGGGAGTGTAATATGTGCATCCGACAGAGGCAGCCCTGCAGCACCACCTGAGGCATGAATGCCATGTGTTAAGTAATGTAACACCATGTACTATATGCACACCTGAGGACCGTGACTAACATCCTACCCTCACCAAGCATCATGCCACAATATGACAATGAGATGATCAATTGCAATAATTGGCTGAAGTATTGCAGTTAGTCAAAGGGGATCCAATGTGTGCCAGCCTAGGATGACATGCTGAGCATGACATGATGCTCCACCTGCTAGGACTGGCATGCACCTATCAGTGCAGGCCATATGGATACTGGCAAAGGCTGTTGTTACCCACAGCGTGCCCTGAATAGGTAAGGCTCAAAACACAAACCTACCACCATAGGTATCAGAAGGGATAAGAACCTAGATGTAATGCTACCCAATGCCAGAAGTCTAAACAGCAAGATGCATGCAGTCTAAACTCACCCTTTATGGAGAATGTTGATATCTGTGCTATAACAGAAAACTGGGTCAAGGCTCACAACAGCACCCTAACACTACCAGGTTACACCTCATACTGTGCTGTACAGCCTCAAAACATGGAACAAGCTACAAAAGGAGGGTGACTAGCAATAATTGTCAAGGATAACCACAACCCCATGTTGGAACCACAACAAGAAGCAGCATGGACTAGCCATGGTCAAGTAACAGTGGCTAAAACTGCCTCCCAGTTTATAGCCTGCTACAGACTACCGTCACAACACCAGGAACTGCACCTGTCCTATGTTGGAATACATGAATATGTCAAGTCCTCCAAACCACATTATATTGGGTGACTGAAAATACCCAGACATAGACTGGGAGCATTATACTAGCTCCAACACTGTAGGACAAAAGTTCATAGAATCCATAAACCAAAATGCCCAGGAACAATGTACCACTCCCACAAGAGGGGTAAGCATACTGGGTGTGATAATCAGTAACATGGGTACTGGATGGCAAGATGAGAAGTGTGTTGCTCACTGGTAAGACCAGACCATAGAGTAATCACACTGGATATACACATCCTGACCACAGTCCCTGGCCAGAAAACCACAGTGAAAAACATGTGTAAAGCAAAAGTTGCACTCCTCCAAACTGATGTGGAATCCATTAAAGGCCCTGTGCAGGTGCAAAATATGGGCCACACCTCAGAACCTGTTATACAGGCATTCCATGAACACTGACAGGAATGCTTGGATTATGCAATCCTAAATTAAAACAAGACACAATGCCATACACGCAGGCATCTGGCATGGTGGACTCCAGCCATTACCAAACCATGCAAGAGAATGAGGAAGCTACTACATGATAGAGCAAACATAAAAAAGAAGTAATCACTGATCAGTAGTATGGCAATAAAATATGTCCACACATACAATCCACTAAGGCCAGCTACAACAAGTTGAATCTGTGAATCTTGAGGCAATGTTACACCTGCCCCAAGTACACAGACAACCCTCAACTCCCCCCAAAAAATACAAATATATGTGAGAGATGCAACCATTTATCCAAACTGGAGGCTGAGCTCCCTCAACTAAGTACTCTCAAAACTAGTCAGGAGGAGAAGGTAACCACACACACCACAAACCCAGTCCCACATAGACCTATGACAACTGCAAACCAAAGACATAAACACAGAAAAACATTCCCGGAGGCCCGAATTACAAACACACCACACCAACAGAGGCCACCAAAGCAGACACCCAATCAAACAACCTCCAAACATAGCACATGCAACACATAGTACACAAAGCTGGTGTGCCAAACAGTCACAGGCCAGAAGGAGAAACAACATGCCTGATACAGTTGTAATAGGTGACTCCATAGTGAGACACGCTGCTGTCCCGCACACCAGACTGACAAGGGAAAGGGTACAGTAAGCTGCCTGTAGGCTGCTACAATACGCCACATAACACAAGTATGCAGGTCACCGCAAAGCAAGTAGAAATATGATGTAGTCATAGTCCATGCAGGTGTAAATGACCTGAGATGTACCTCCCTGGACTACATGAAAAGAGACATAGATGAGCTCTCCGATTATGTAGTCCAGGCCGATATGACACTGACCGTTTGCAGCATCCTACCCTCACCAAGAATGATGCCACAGTACAAACACAGAATGATCAGTTATAACAATTGGCACAATTACTGGTGTCATTCCATGGGGATCCAATGTCTGTCTGTTTGGGATGTCATGCTTGACAAGCCACGCAGCTGTTCCAGGGATGGCTTGCACCTGTTACCCCTGGGCGTCTGGATATTGGATAAGGCTTTTGCCACCTCCATAGAGCCTTTCATAGGCAAGGCTGAAAAGACTAACCCACCACCCTAGAAAACATAAGTGGAAAGAAACATAAGGGTAATGCTGACCAATGCCAGATGTGTAAACCTCAATATGCATGCTCCCGAGGCCCTCCCAAGTATGGAGAACATCGATGTCTGTGCAGTGACAGAAACCTGCTGCAAGCCTCCTGACAGCATACCAGCACTACCAGGTTATACCACATATCATGCATTATGGCCCCAAAACCTGGAACAAAACATAAAAGGAGGGTGAGTATCCATATTCAGCACAGACACCCATATGTCCAGGTAACTGACAATGCACAAGGCATTGGAGTCCACCCATGTGCAACTAACCATAGGCAAGACTGCTGTACAGTCTGTAGCATGCTACAGACCACAATCTCACACACAGGAACCCCACCCAGCCATCCTGAAGACACTGGACAGTATGAATGTCCCACCAAATACCAAACAAGGTACTCACAAATTATCACATAGGTGGTAAACCATTATGTATGGAAGGAGTAATCAGGGACCTAGGGACACAAGTGGACAGTAACCTGTTATGTGACACTCACATTGCCAATGTGGCTAGGAAGACTGTCTATATTGGACACCGTATCATGAAAGGATTCACATCTACGTCAACAGAGGTCATTGTGCCCCTATACTGTTCTCTTATCAGACCCATAATCTAGTACAATGCCTCATTTGGGATGTACCTTACCTGACACCTGCAGCAGTTAGAAAGACCTCAAAGGTACCTCACCAAGAGGATAACGGGTCTCAAATATATGTCATATGCTGCCTGGCTGTAGACACCCCAGCTGAATGCAGTCACATACTGCCTACACAGAGGCATTGTATGTCTGTTGTACAAGGCCATGTCCAACACAGGAGTAATGGACATGCTCCACCCCAGAAAACTCAAAGCCATCGGAGCTGTGAGAGTGAGAGATGTCAACCTCAACACATAATGAAATAGGATGTGATGGAGGGACAGATACATAACCCAGAGGCTTCCCACACCCTGGAACAGAATCCCACTCCATGTTAGGCAGAGCCCCTCACTGACACTCTTCAACAGGAATCTTGCCAAGTGGATGGATGATCGTAGATTTACACTGGGTGTCTTCACTGTGTCACATCCAGACAGAGGCACAGCAAAGCAAATCATAAATGGCCATAATATTTACATAGCAAGGGGTGGCGAAAGCCACACACACCCTGGCTAGGCTTACAAATGCCCTAGGGTGGATAGCCTAGTATGAATCTATGAACCTATGAAGATACAAATTGTACAGGACACTAAGGATAATCCCAAGGCTTCCTCAACTGATGGTAGGAACCGTGTTGGGAATTCAAAGATATGCTCTGAATCACGCAAATATTACAAACAACATACCAAACACACACACATATTGCCAACATACATCCTGACAGGTGCAGTGCAAACCCCTGCCCCCCCCCCAGAATGCAAAATATCTATCCCAGCAGACTGCTGGCCCCCTGGCATTGCAGATGCTGAGGTAACAGCCAGCATCTACAAAGCAAAACACACAGCAGCAATGGTATGAGATGGTGTCCTGGGCTGAGTCCAACATGGACTCCAAGAAGAATGGAATGCCAAATCACACTACTGCTCAATGTCAGTCTTACAACAGGATATGTACCCATAGAGCAGTGTACAACAACAGTGGTCATTCTCAACAAAGGTGTTGCCTGAATGGATACTGAAAACTACCACCCCAGAATCCTGAGAAGCTTGGTCTGCACAGCTGTGGAAAGGATCAGCATGTACCGCAGACATAAAGATATTGGGGACCTACTGACACCGGACCCTACCTAGTGTGGCTTTATTAAGTGCAGATCCCACCCCTAAACATGTTTGACTCATTTGAAACAGTCATTAAGTTCATTGATGAGGGCAATGTGTTCCACACAGCGTAGCTGGACCTTGCAAAGGCTGCCATACAATACCCTATGTGTTCATTATAGATATGCTCACCAGCTTAAATATAAACCCCTATGTCAGTAGAGGGGTTGCAAACCAGACCAAGGACAGAACTGACATGGTCAGACATGCTGCAGCCATGTCAGACTACAAACCAGATATAACTGGCATCCCACAAGGCTTGGTCCTGGGACCTCCCTCATTTGGTATATATGTCCCATAGGTACAGGCCAACATGGAAGGACTGTGTCTGAACATGTTTGCAGAGGACTACAAACTGACCACCATATCTGACCCTCCAGCTGACACAAGAATCCCACAAAAGGGCCACATAGAAACAGACAACTGGTGCCATAGCCATGTCAGCAAGCTAATTGCAGAAAAGTGTATAGTCAAACCCCGTGGATATACAGTAAGTGCCCACCAATTACCACATAGGTGTTAACCCATTACATACTTAACATGTAATGAGAGACCTGGGGACACAAGGTGATAGATATCCTGCATTGGACAAACATGTGGCTGTACTGTTTACAGAAACATACCATATACCCACCTAATCATGAAGGTTGTCAGATCTAAATAAGGGGAGGTCATTGTGGCTCTGCAGTCATCCTTCATCAGCGTTACAATTGACTACAATAGCCCCTGTGGGATGTACCTCAGCAGACACCTCCATCAACTGTAAAGTCCCCAACAGTACCTCACCAGGAGTATCAAAGAGCTTGAACAGATGCCATGTGTTGCCTGATTAAACAAACTGCAGCTACACACACTGCCATACTGCCCACCCAGAGGCAAGCTGTGTCTGATGTATAAAGCCATGTCCAAGCTGGAATCAATAAACATGCTGCACCTTGTACAATCTGAATGGCAGTGAGCTATGCACATGAGAGACCTGAACCCCAGCACTGACATATATAGGACAAGCTGTACTGCATGATCCATAACACAGAAGCCACCCCCACTCATGAGTAAACTCCCAGTACAGGTTATCCATAGAGTCACTCATCGATTCTCCTCAAGAGGAATCTTGATGAGTGGATGGGAGATGGTAGGTTTACCCTGGGTATCACTGTTATATCACAGGTAGACGGAGGCACAGTATACTAACCATGACATATGTCATGGCAAACTCCACTTACAATGTGTGTCGAAGGACAAACACACTCTCCGACTAGGATTAGAAATGGCCTAAGGCACATCGCTAGTGTTTGCAAATGTACACCTATGTTGTGGAATACACTACCAATGTTGGACAAGCCTGGTTTAAATAGTTCATATCTGAACATAATGCAACATGGTCAGATGTGCACAACTGGCCCCTAACCAGGCTGTTGTGCTCACTATGGAACTGTAAAGCAGTGATAGGACTAAAGCCCAGGATACTGTCCACCACAGTGAAAGTACTGAACCAGTACACTATACAGTACTACAGTGTTAGGTCAGTATGAAAGGATGTTGACAACTGTATGCAAAGTATCCCGTGCAAACCCTGCAGGCACAGTATAATCCCTGTTGTGTTCACACACAAAGCAGTTGGACAGTAACTGCACAACATGACACACAACACACAACCATAAACGGGAGATATTTGTTGAAGTTCACACTCATCCACAAATGTGGTGGGCTGCAGAGTTCAACATATGGAAAGCTCACACCGGGCATGCTCGCACACTTTGATAAATGAGACATATGTCAGACAACATGCCATGGGAAGGCTGAACTGGTCATGCTCACACACTTAGGCCAAATCTCAGTTTAGCAGTTGGCCACACATATCTGGTATTTGTACGTGTTATTCCATGGACCAACCACATTACAGCAATCTGCCCAGTGCACACAGTTAAATGACTACAGAGACATACGTGATATAGTGGATCCCTCCCATATGCAAACATCTTCCACAGATACACAAGTTGCTCATACAAACAGGGAATGCTATGGCAATAAACACCTGCAAACAGTCTATCAGCAACAAATAATGTGCATCTGACAATTAAACATATGGGTGTAGAGGTCAAAACTAGGCTGTTTTCCCTAGGGAATGACAGCTTAGCCAGAGTGTGCTTGGCATCTGCCTCCCCAGTACAGTAGGCTACTGTGCCACTGTAAAGTAGGTCACATAAGGCACCGTGTGAGGCTAGTGTGCTGTGCCTCTGTCAAGCAGGGACACAGTGGAGATCCCAGGGGTTGAATTTGCTAAGCCACAGCCATGTTGTTGGTGTGTGCTGGAAGACGGTTACTGAGGACCTCTAACAGTAAGTGGGCATCAATAACAGACTGAGGGGAGCCTTATCTGCATTGTCTGGACAATTTCACTGTCAACACTGTGTCGTGATGATTATGAGGGATTGAAGTGTCGTGCCGGTACTGTTCAGAGATGTCCTCTCTCTGTGGGCTACTGCTCTGCAATGTATTAGCTCACTCTGTCTGTTGGACAGCTCATATATGGCTGGTGTACATCTGACAGGTGTCCTTTTGTGGAGCAGTCATGGGTATATTTGGGATAGCATGATCAATGCAAACCTTCCACATGCTCATAGAATGCAATTGTCAAGGATTTTGCAGAGTGGCCTGTATACTCCCCCAGCATGGGTCCTTCGAAGTCTTCCACCCCAGTCTTCACAAGTGTAAAGTCTGCGTTTGATAAATACAGTTTGTTTGCAGTGACAACCTTGCCTGGGGGTGGGGATGGGATATGGATGGCCAGGGAAAGGTGGGTATAGTCAGATATCAACAATGGTGGTCTACCTCTGGTGTGGAACAGTGAGTATCCATGTTGTAGATGGTCAGGTGCAATATGTATTCCCCCTTGTGGCTGTGGTGAGTGGTTCTGCCATAGCACGTGGACTTACAAATTGTACTGGCTGTAGGGTAATGTTGTAGAGGCCTGAGTAGTTCCCACACACAATATGCCTGTACCTGACGTTAACAACTGGAATGGTGTATGTGAACACCTGCATATCTTGGCACTGTTCCCAGGGAAGCAAAGTGTGTGTCCTGGATGTGGGCGGGGTGGTCAGGACTGGTTGTGTTGTGTGTTACAGGTCCTGTGGTCATGAAGCATGGTATAAAACATAACCTGCCAGTGCGATGTGCATATCTGACCCTGACGTAGGTGGCTGCAAATGCATATATATGCTATCCCCCACCTGACAGGTAGTACTAGATGTACATACCTCTGTAGAAATAATGATGTCAGCACCCTATAAATACTGCAGGTGCAGAACAAATGCCCAGTAATTTGGATAGTGTGCTCTGCTAATGCGTCTCCCTCAAGTGTCATAATATAGTTAGGTAGGGGTTTGAATCCTGCAAATGCTCAGTGTGTGTGTGGGTGAGTGGGGTTGGTGTGTGTGCAAGTCTGTTTGAGGGAAATGTCCCTTTTGGCAACTGGGAAAACACACTACAGGATGCACATTCCCCTTTCTAAACACTGATGATGTCAGCACCCTATAAGTAAAGCAGGAGAAGGGAAACCTCCCAGTAATACAAATAGCGCGCTCTGCTAATGCGTCCGTCTCAAGTGTCATAACATAGCTAGGTAGGGGTTTGAATCCTGCAAATGCTAAGTGGGTGTCGAGGGGGTTAGTGTGTGTGCAAGTTTGTATGAAAGAAATGTCCCTTTTGGCAACTAGGAGAACAGACTACAGGATGCACATTCCCCTTTCTAAACACTGATGATGTCAGCACCCTATAAGTAAAGCAGGAGAAGAGAAACCTTCCAGTAATGCGAATAGTATGCTCTGCTAATGCGTCCATCTCGAGTATCATAACATAGTTAGGTATGGGTTTGAATCCTGCAAATAGCAAGTGTGTGTAGGAAAGGGTGAAAGTAATGTGTGTGCAATTACATGTGTGAGAGAACTGACCCTTTTGCCAACCAGTACAACACACCAGCTGCTGCATATTCCAATCTCTACACAGAGATGATGTCAGCACCCTACAAGTACAGGGGAAGAGGGAAAATCTCCCAGTAATGCAAATAGCACGCTCTGCTACTGTGTCTCTCACTACTGTCATAGCACAGTTAGTTATGGCATTGGATTCCAGACATGCCACGTGTGTTTTTGTCACACAGAATGCCCATGTGTGTGGGTTGTTGTTCACAATAATGCATGACATCGATTAAACCAGTAATGGCAATGGACACAGATGATGTATGTGTGCCAAATACACATATGTACCTGTGACCTTCAATAGTTACCATGTCTGACGCCTGCCACATGTGAATACATGGTATTTACACTGGATAACATTATGACTGTGGTCTTCTGTGCGGGTGCTGCATGTGGTATGTGTATATACAGTGTGATATGTAGATGGTATCAACCTAGCAGCGAGAGATACACATCTGGTCTGGGGCATATAGTCTACATGTTGTTGATGAACAGGTGCTGCATGTTTTTACCTGTTGTGGGAGTGGTAACAAGTTGTTCCATAGCAATGCAGTAACTACATGCTAGAAAACTTTCAGCTAGGGTGTTGTAGCTACAGTAATTCACCAGCATTCAGTAATACATCAGCATTCCTGGTGAGGGTATGATGCCAACCATGGTCAGGGTCATACCAGCCTGTGCCACATGCTCAGAGAGCCCTTCCATGTTCCCTATCATGTAGTCCAGGGAGGTACATCACAGTTCAGCCATAGTGGCATGGACAATGACTGAGTCATATGTGTCCATGCCTCTGACTGACCTGTATGCTTGTGTTATGTGGTGGACCATAGTGCCCCACGGGCATATCACTGTGACCTTCACCTTGTCCAGCCTGGTGAGCGTGACCTCACTGTACCGGACAATAAAGGTACCTAACACAACTGTAGCAGGTGTGTTGTCTAGCCGTACAGGCTGTGACTGTTTGGCACACAGGATTTGTGTGCTATGTGTTATGCGTGATGTGTTCTGGCATAACACATGCCTGTGTGCCAGCTGCAGAGGTGTCTGCCGCTCAGGCAGGATGCTATTCTTAGGCTCCAGGAATGGCCCAGTGTGTTCACGTGCTTTTATTGCTGTCAGTGTATGTCTACATCAGACTGGTATTGTAGTCACTGTAGTATTTCATGCCACCTGACAGGTTATGCCAGTACTGGGTTCAGAGTGCTTAGTCCCCAGTTTGGCTATGTGGTTCCATCTCATACATGTGTTGTACTTCCATGTGTAGAGGAGAGGGTTGACTGTGTACATGTGGCAGCTGTGACATTGCCACATGACCCACATATTCCACAACTGTACCATAGAGGTGACTGATAACTGACCTTTGCACATGCTACCATAATATTGTGATTGCCATGGTGATTAACAGCACATAGGGCCAATGGGGAACAAGGTACATAGGTTCATAGGTTTATAGGTTCATACTAGGCTATCTGCCCTAGGGCATTTATAAACCTAGCCAGAATGTGTTTGGCTGTTGCCATCCATTGTAAATTTATCTTGCTATGCCCTTTTTCGAGGTTAGTATACTGTGCCTCTGTCTAATAGTGACACAGAAGTGATACCCAGGGTAAACCTATGATGTCCCATCCACTCATCAAGATTCCTCTTGAAGAGAGTCAATGAGGGACTCTGCCTAACCTGGACTGGGATTTTAATCCAGAGTCAAGGGAGCCTCTGGGTTATGAATCTGTCCCTCCAGCATGTCCTATTTATTTCAGTGCTGAGGTTCAAGTCTCTCGAGTGTGTAGCTCGATGGGATTTGGATATTCTGAGGTGCAGCATGCCCATTAATTCTGGGTTTGACATGGCTTTATACATCAGGCACAGATCCCCTCTGAACAGGCGATATGCCACTGAGTAGAGCTGGAGTTTCTTTAACTGGTCAGCATATGGCATCTGTTTGAGCACTTTGATCCTCTTGGTGAGGTACTTTTGGGGTCTTTCCAGTTGCTGCAGGTGTCTGGTAAGGTACATCCCAACAGGGGCATTGTACTCAATTATGGGCATGATGAGGGATGAGTAAAGAGGCACGATGTCCTCCCCTGATCTAGATGTGAATCCCTTCATGATGAGGTGGGCTATATAAAATGTTTTTCTAACCACTTTGGCCACGTGGTTGTCATATGAGAGATTGCTATCAACTTGGGTCCCCAGGTCCCTAATTACTTCTTCTGTACTTAATGGATTATCACCTATGTGGTACTTTGTGGGCACTTTGTTTTTGCCATAGGGGATGATTATACACTTTTTGGCATTCAGTGTGAGGCCATGGCTCTGGCACAAGTTGTCTGTTTCTATGAGGCCCTTTTGGAGGATGCTTGTGTTGGCTGGAGAGTCGATTATGGCAGCCAGTTTGCAGTCATCTGCGAATTTGGTCAGCCACAGTCCTTCCGTGTTGGCCTGTACCTCCGTTAAATATATACCAAACAAGAATGGTCCCAGGACTGAGCCTTGTGGGACACCACTTGTAACTGGTTTGGAGTCTGGCATGGCTCCAGCAATTCTAACCATGTCGGTTCTGTCCTTGAGCCAGTGTGCAATCCATCTAGTGACATAGGGGTTTATATTTAAGCTGGTGAGCTTCTCTAGAATGCCCGAGTGGGGTATTGTATCGAAGGCTTTTGCGAGGTCCAGGTAGGCTGTGTGGACCACCTTCCCCTCGTCAATGGCCTTGGTGACTGTTTCAAAGAAATCAACCAGGTTTGAGAGGCAGGATCTGCCCTTAACAAAGCCAAACTGGGTATGACCCAGTGTCTGTAGGTCCCCAATATCTTTATTTATGAGGTCCATGATGATCCTTTCCATAGCTTTGCAGACCAAGCTAGTCAGGCTTATGGGGCAATAGTGTCCAGGATCCGTTGAGGCACCACCTTTCTGTAGAGGGACCACTGTTGCTGTACACCACTCTTTGGCCACATATCCTGTAGTAAGGCTGGGATTGAACAGTAGTTTTATGTTTGGGTGTAGCTCTTCTTGGAATTCATGTAGGACACAGCCCGGGACACTGTTTGGTCCCATTGATGCACTGTTTGTTGCTTTGGAGAGGGCGGCTCTTACCTGAGCATCTGAGATGTCAGGGGGGCAGCACTCTGCTCAGATAAATATTTGCCCTTTTGGTGTGGAGGGGGGGGGAGTTTGCGCTGAACCTGTCAGCTAGGATGTTGGCAATGTCTGTGGGTTTGGTGTTTCTATTGACATTTTGGACTACCTCTGAGCATATCTGGGAATTACCACCCAGGTTCCTAACATAACTAAAGAAAGCCTTGTGATGATGCTTAGTGTCCTGTGCAATTTTCTCTCGAAGCTGGCTTTAGACAATCTTATGAGTGCCCGTAGTTTTTTGCTAATACTGATCAGTGATGCCTTCCCTTTTTGGGATTTTGCTGTATCATTTAGTAGCTTCCTCCTTCTATTGTATAGTTTGTTTATGGCTGGGGTCCACCAGACAGGACTTCTGCCTTTGGAGGATTGGGTCTTGGTTTTATTCGGGATCGCATGATCCATGCATTCCTGAAGGTGTCCATAGAATGCGTTTATAGAGGAATCTGCGGTTTGGTCCGTATTTTCCACAGGCCCAGGGGCTTTGAAGGTTTCCACCTCAGTTTTGAGGAGTGTGAATTTGCTTTAGAGAAGTTGTTTACTGTGGTTTTCTGGGCAGGGGGTGGGCTCGGGATGTGAATATCCAGTGAGATTAGTTTATGGTCTGATCTTACCAGTGAGGGATACACTTCTGGTCTGGAGCATAGAGTCCCCATGTTGGTGATGATCAGGTCCAGTATGTTTTCCCTTCTTGTGGGAGTGGTAACAAGTTGTTCCATAGCATTTGAGTTCATATATTCTAGGAATCTTTGGGCTAGGGTGTTGGAGCTAGAGTCATGTTCCCAGTCTATGTTTGGGTAGTTGAAGTCACCCAATATAATGGTGTTTGGAGAGACCTTCATATTTTCCACTGTTCTCAGGAAGGCCGAGTGCTGTTCTTGGGTTTGGGAGGGTGGTCTGTAGCAGCCTATAACCTGGAAGGCAGTTTTACCCATTGTTAGTTGCACATGGATAGTCTCTGATGCTTGGTGCTTTGCCACCAACCTGGAGGTGTGGGTATCTTTGATGAATATCAATACTCCCCCTCCTTTTGTGGTTCAGTCCAAGTTTTGGGGCTGAAAAGCATTTTATGAGGTATAACCTGGTAGTGCTTGGGTGCTTTCAGTAGCCCTGAACCAGGTATCTGTTACTGCACAGATATCAATGTTCCCCATGCTAAGGAGAGTTTCGAGTGCATCCATTTTGAGATTTAGACTTCTGGTGTTGAGTAGCATTACTCTTAGTTTCTTATCCCTTGTGATACCTATGAAGGTGGGTTTGTCATTTGAGCCTTGCATAACAAAGGCACTATGGGGGTAGCAAGAGCCTTTGCCAATATCCAAAAGCCCAGGGGTGACAGGTGCAAGCCGTCCCTAGCGAAGCAGGTGGTTCAACAGAAGATGAGTATGTGAGGGTGTAGTGCCTGTGATTAGTTAGCAGTGGCATATATGATTGCTCACGTAGACAAATGCCAGGTAAGTCATATGCAATGTATCACAGGCAACGTACATGTGAACAGGACAAACAGTGACGTTCTGTCAAGTGAGACATGGACATACATATAGTAAGCTATGCAGATGTCACTAGGAGTCCACAGAAGTTCTGTAACTATGCATTGCAGGTGGGATCAGTATTCCAGGGTAATTGCAAGCAAACATGCATGCAAACAAAGCTACAGTAAGCAGGGCTGCATGTAGTCCATTGTACAACAAACAAGCTGTACCACTTCCAGTAGGTAACACTGCAAATATGCAGGCACTATGCACATGTACATGGAAATACACAGGTCAGATGGCTAGGGTCCAGTCTCAGTGCACACAAGTGTACAGACCATGTACCATCCGGATGTACAATAACTGGATGGAAACCCATGTGCTCATACCTGCGGTAATACACATGCCAAATAACAGACACTGAGCCTTCACTCAGTGGTTCCATACTTAGTAGGATGTATGCTACCTGGCCTGCCACCACAGTATCCCTGACATGTATGGGGACTCTCCCTCCTGTGACAGTTAGTTTTGTGTGTTGGGGCTGTCTAGCATGGTATGAGTTGTGAGCTTGCAGTGCTAAGGTGCTCCTGTGTGTCCTGTACCAGTCGTGTAGTACTGCACACATATCAACATCCTCAAACATCTGCATTGCAGAGTCCAGTGTGGGCAACATGCCACTTGCAGTTTACATGTCCATCATTGCATATTAATACTTTCATTACCTTATCCCCTGTGCCACCTATGTATGTAGCCTTCTGTTGACATCCTTACCACCAGTATGCCAACATGTGCAGATGATACACTATGGTACTTACCATGGGTGTAGACAACAGTACATGACAATCATACCCTTACTGCATCAGACATGCTGTGATATACCCACAATTATTTCAGCACACAGTACTGTTAACAACATGATACTATTACTACACGTCAATGTAGTCACCCTGTGCATCAGCAACATGTTAACCTGTACCTGCACTGATGTTACAGATTGCAGGAGGTGGCACAGTTTCATCATATGCACAGGGTGTGAACTTGTTATTCCTGAGTCAGCCACCAATACCACCAATTGACATGTATGTGTATGTGTGTTGGTGAGGGACAGCAGTACAAGGTGGGGCAATGTTGATGCAGTGTGTGCGTGTATGCGGTAGCCCTAGGTGTTGTCAATTCGCATGTGTGTATGGATGCACACAGTTCCACCTCATGGCTGCCATATACTGGTGTTTGTGGACAGCCACCGACTGTACCTGCCAGGTCATACAGATCAGTGTCTCTGGCCACGGACACGGTACCTGTGCCTTGCAGGGGTGCTACGGACCATATTCGGTACTGACCCAGACTGGGTACTGTCATCAGAAGCAGGTGTTCGTTGACTGGACACAGATCCCTGTCGGGCCTGGCCAGAGCCACGTGCACATGGTCTCCTGGGGCGGTCTGATGACAGCACAGACCCAGCATTGCTGGGGCTGCTGCTGGCACTATGGGGGTGGCCGCGGCCCTGTTGTCATCCGCGACGACTCCCAGCTGCTGCTGTTGCTGGCATATGCCCACGTCGATGCCTCAACCGTCCACTATCACCCTGGCTCATGGACATGTAGTTGTGGAACCAGTCTAATATGTCCCCACAACGTCTGTCTATGACATCGGTGAAATTACGAATGGCAGCCGCAATGTCACGCATACTGTCAGTCATGGCTGTGCGACATGCTGTCAGCTCCCTCAGACCCTGTCTGGTGTACCGCTCCATACGTGACTGTGCCTGCATGACAGCCCGAAACATAGCTGAGGTTGTAAGACCTCTGTGGGCACGTCTGACAGGGGCAGTACGCCCACGGATGCTCCCACGAGAACCCCTGGACATCTGTCTGTGTGGTACCATCTCAAGGCCATGCCCATGGCTGCTGTGTGGGGAGGTATGTGCCACAGATACCACATTACCCTGGTCAATGCCCACTGTATGCTGTCCATCACCTAGGGACATTGGTGACAAAGGGTGTATTGGCAGGATAACTGTGCGCATTTATGGGGTTGACAGCTGTGTACTGTCAATCGGCTGACCAATGATTGACCCTGGCATACCTTCCTGTGCCATTACACAGATGTCATCATTATCAGTACCCATGGCACCTGCTTCAGATTCCCTGCTGCATGACACCAGAGCAGCACCAGAACCTGTGGGAAGGAAACAGGAAACACAGTTTACAATGTCTACACAATATTACCAGTGATGCACACATCCACACATGCACAGGTCCAGACATGCACATTTGCACTCATGCACAGGTGCACACATGCACACATGCACACGTGCACACATGCACACATGCACACGTGCACACATGCACACATGCACATGTGCCCATGTGCACACATGCACACATGCAACAGGTGCACAGGTGCACACATGCACACATGCACAGGTGCACACATGCACACATGCACACATGTGCACGTGCACACATACACGCATGCACACTTGCACATATGTACACATGCACAGGTGCACAAATGCGCATGTGCACACATGCACACATGCACACATGCACAGGTGCACACATGCACACATGCACAGGTGCACACATGCACACATGCACACATGCACAGGTGCACAGATGCACACATGCACACATACACACGTGCACACATCCACACATGTGCACATGCACACATGCACATGTGCACACATGCACACATGCACACGTGCAAACATGCACACCCACACGTGCACACATGCACACGTGCACACATGTGCACATGCACACATGCACAGGTGCACATGCACAGGTGCACCCATGCACACATGCAGATGTGCACACATGCACACATGCAGATGTGCACACATGCACACATGCACAGGTGCACACATGCACACATGCACAGGTGCATACATGCACACATGCACACGTGCACACATGCACACGTGCACACGTGCACACGTACACATGCACACAGTTGCACACAGTTGTACACTACTCAATATGCGAGATATCAACACACAGACACAGACACACCTGCATGCATACACAGAGCACTACTAAGTGAGCCTAATATTTCTATTACTATCAAGACTATTATAGGTATTGTTAATACACACTCACCAGCATGGATAGGCTGCATTGCTGTTACACCGGAGGGACCTGCAGAAGTGAGGAAACTAATGTCAGTGGGCACAACTGTGCCATTGTTACTGAGTATGATACAGGTCAGTAGTACAACAGTCGCTTTTCACAGGTCAGCTGCTGATATTGAGGATATCACACTTGCACATTAAATACTATGATGACAGCTACAAACCAAGGACACACCTCACACATGCATTAACTACCAGTGTACACAACAGTCAACTATACATATGGCATATTACCTGCATGCTCATAGTCTTGCTGATGTGTGGCTCCAGCCTCTGTCATAATGCATGTCTGCTGCTGTTGTTGTTGATGGCGTACTGGAGCCACTACACTTCTGAGTACTCCCTCCAGTCTGGTGAGTGGGGGATGTGCAGCCACCCCACCACCTGTGGCGACCTGTTGCCTGTGGATATCCGGCGCACGCTGACGGACATTTCTGATTAAATCACTGCAGTGATGTCGTACCTGCTCATATGTCCTATTATGCGTGCCTATGTCATTTACCCGATGGACCAGGTCTTGCCACAGTGCAGCCCTCTCCTGCTGATTCTGGCTGGTGCGGGAAAAGAGTATTGCATAATCCTGCACCAGGCTCTGGTGTATCTCCTCATCCTCAGCTGCGGAGTAAGCTGGATTTCACGGGTGAGCCATGTTCCTGAAAAAGGAAATAACCTGATATCAGCAATATATGTCAGCAGAATTTGGCACACATACTACACATGCTACTCGACTGTTATGATACGACATATCTCGCATATATAGCATCTGTCTGTCTATTGGTGGATACACATGTAAATGGCCAGGTATCAGTGCTCAGCCAGCAACTGTGCAACAGTACCTGGCACACTCCATATGACATACTACCAAACCCCAACAGTCAGAACACTGATTCAGGTCCAGAGCACCTCCTCACTCTGGGGGTTTGTATCTAGGTACTGTATGGGCTACATCATCAACTACTGTGAGCTGACCACAAATTAATTGCCCTGGATATACATATCCCACCTCCACCACCAGCACAAACGACTATAGTGAATAACATTGCAAATGCAAACTTTACATCCTTTCAGCCCACTGGGCCAGTGGAAGACACAACCCACAATGCTGACCCCTTCACAAATGCTTTCTACGGACATCTCCGAGAATGCATGGATCATGCAGTCCCATATATGGCCAAGACACTCTCCACAAAGGGACAGCATCCTGTATGGTGGACCCCAGCCATAGACAGATTGTATTACAAAAGATGGAAGCTACTGCAAGACAGAGCATAATTCTATAAAGGGGAGGCATGTCTGAGCAGCACTAGTAAGGATCTATTTTCCCTCATACAAACATCCATGGGCAACTTTGAGAGGGAAATCAAGAGGGACACTACAGATAACCACACGGCCTTTTTCAGTTATGTTAGCAACCTGGTCAGAATCCCTCCACTATGCTCATAGTTAGTACACAACAACAAATAATTCACTGAAACCACAGATATTGACAACATTGTGGCAGACAGGTTCAGTGCAGGTTTCACCCCTCCCTCTCCCCCAAAAATAAGACATAGTTATCCCAGCTGACTGTAACCTCCCTGTCATCACAGATGTCCAGGTGAGAGCTGCCCTCAGGAAAGCAGAATACACAACATGAATGGGACCTGATGGTATCCCCGGTTGCATGCTACATGAACTCCGACAGGAGCTAAACACACATATAGAAGTGCTATGTAATGCTAGCCTGACTACAGGATATGTATCTGTACACTTGCGCACAGCAGCAGTGGTTCCACTCCACGAACGAGGCACCTCAACATACTAATACAATACAACACAATACAATACATTACAATACAATACTATACAATATGCTATTGCCCCTGGGACTACATCAGCATACTGTTCTGCTACCCTGACCATTGTGACACGTGGTGTGATGGTACCTGCTGCTGTCAAACAGTTACACAGGGTGACTCATATGGCATATTACCTATCTGACTAACATTCAGCAGGGGTATGTGTGGCATGTACTCATGGGGAGTCTTGCTTCTTAACACTGTGTAGTTTATTGCAGGGTATGTCATATCTGTGGGTAGGAACCTTTACCTCCACATGTGCTCTCTATTCAAGTGGCAAGGATGACTCACAGCAGTCATTTAGTTTGTGGATGGTGTGAGGTGTTACTATGGTTGTTGGACATCTGTCATGGGTGTGACTTAACTATGTAAATCCAGGAGTGGTAACCTCTATGTGGGTAGTATGTGTGTACTCTGTGGTGTTGTCAGTCACTGTGCATTGGTAATGTGTTTGAGTGCATTGTCACAGTGTTGTACATGTCACTGTGTCCTTCTCCATATCTGTAGCTGTCATGTGAGGTACATACCATGGCAGCCATTATGTGGTGTGGAGGGGTACACTGACCTACATGTCCATAGCTGACACACCATGTCTGCTGACACATACCATGTGCAGGTATTCCAGGAATAGTGTGCCACTGTGAATATCATTGGGGGGACTATTGTACACATTTATGACCCTGTTCACCCCTGACACCAGTGGTGGGCAGCCAATCACATATCTGGTGGTTACTGGTGTAGGTGATTTGAAATGGGGTATGGTACTCCAGTTTTGACACTGGTGTTCACTCCATGCCTTTGTCACCAGGCACCTGTTGCAATACATCTGTACACATGTGCCTCACTCAGAAAATATATACATCTCTCTCTCTCTATACATACATATATATATATATATATATATATATATATATATATATATATATATATATATATATATGTATGTATATATTTATATATATATATATATATATATATATATATATATATATATATATATATATATATATGTATATAGATATATATATATATATATATATATATATATATATATATATATATATATATATATATATATATATATATATATATATATATATATATATATATATATATATATATATTGATGTACATATATTGGTATAGATATGGAGGGGGGGTGTGACAGAGAGGGGGTGAGAGTGACAGAGGGGGTGGGACAGGGGGTGTTGAGGTCGTCATATACAGTCATACCTGTAGATAGATCTGTCTGTCTATATATTGATGTAAATATATTTCTATAGATATGGAGAGGGGGGGTGTGACAGAGAGGGGGTGAGAGTGACAGAGGGGTGGGACAGGGGTTGTTGACGTCATCATATACAGTCATACCTGTAGATAGTCAGATCAGTCTGGCTATGTATATGTATCTACATATATCTATATCTGTATGTGTGTATTACATATATATGTTTGTACATATTCTATCTACATCTGTCTATGTATTCCTACATCTCTCTCTATGTATGTATACATATATGCGTATTTTATATATATATATATATATATATATATATATATATATATATATATATATATCTATACATACATATTTTGACATACATACGTATCCATATGATAGATAGGTATATCAACATGTTTGTTTACCATACTGTATACACACACTAACATACTGCTAAACATACATAACTGTGAAACCTACATTGTACATTGCACTACAACCTACATTCAACCTACATTGATATGTGCACATAGATGCTCTCACATACAAATGTATGTACAGCCTTCACTGATAGTTGCTGTATGTCCCCTGCCCTTTGCACATCTTCATATACATATGGATACAGACCAATGACACATATGGAGGGTTCACAGTATGTAGACCTTTATAGTATTACTTTACATTACCTGTGTTTGTCACAGCTGCTTGTGTTGCCATCTGGTTTTGTGTCCTGCTGCTCCACTTGCCAGTTGTCAGCTTTCAGGTGGCTGTTGCTGACCAGTTTTGTTTGTGTATGTTTAATTTTGTTTTTCTCTGTCTTTGTCTCTGTCCCTGTCTCTCTCTCTCTCTGTCTCTGTCTCTCACTTCCTCCTCAGGGTGCAATGAAAGTATTGCATGTGTGGACTGGGAGTACAGCATGCTTTTGTAGGTATCTGCATATGTCCATGTGATGGCCTCTGCACCAATTGTTAGCCAGCATTTGCTAATTGCATGCAGCCAGTTGTGTACTGATTGCAGTTCTCACTGTGATTTCAGAACAGTGCTATAAAAAGGTATGTGAGATAGGCATAGCCCTTTTAGATTTTAAGGGCAGGGACCATGCTGGTATGCTGTGGACAATGTTCTGTGAGTGTAAAGGTTGGTATCTATCTCATATTTCCAGCCGTGTTGTAGATTAGCATTTCTCCATTCATTTATCCAGTTCCCTGAACTAACTGTGTGTGTACACTGACACCTATGACTACTACTACTGTTAATGTGTGTGTGTGTGTGTGTGTGTGTGTGTGTGTGTGTGCTTTCTTGTGGGACATGTGGTGTAACTGGTGTATAGCAGTGGCTCTTGCACTTTGTTGCTATGGCTTCAATATTTGCCCTTTACAGTCACTACTTGTATGCCTGCTAGGTGTCCTGACTGTAGTGTGCTGCTGTGGCTTTCCTATTTTCCATGTACAGTCACAACTTGGAATGCTTGCTATATCTGCTAGGGTGTTACAGCATGCAGTGTGGTCCGGCCATGGTGTGGGCCTTGACATCTATTAGGGCATTTGAGTATGCTGCTGAACAGGCCCCAAACACTCTCAGGTGCATCTGTTATCTGCCTCATGGAATGGTACATTATCAGTGGGGTACACCCATTAAATTGTCTGGTATGCTGCAGTTGTGACTGTGGGATAGCATGAGCATATGTATTACTACACTTTTTCTGCCATGCAAGTGGTGCATACTTTCAGGACTTCATAGTTACCATTGCATGTGTTGTAACACCTTTCTGCCTACTGTTTGTACATTTCACATGGAGTCTGTGGGGCATTCCTGTAACTCAGTCACTGTTGCTATGTCTAGGCTCTTAACTATTCAAATATGGTGGTGTCAAACCTCTCATGTGTACAAATATTTGCAGGTTGTCCACATTTCTGCCTCCTATTTTGGTCAATATCTCATGCACAGCTTTTTCTGGCAAATAACTCTGGGCTCAAGTCAGAATATAGTGACAAACATTTAAGTTTCAGACTTCATACCCTTCCAAACATCCCACAAAATGCAGAACCTGTTACTCTCTGAACTGTCTAAGTTTGTTGTAACATTATTTGTAATGTGTCCCTGGTTTTGGCCCTTTGCTCCACATATTTTATTACTTAGTCTGGATGTGTTCCTGTAACAGGTTGTGGGGTATGGGCAGTGATTATCCTGCTGTGAGTATGTGTGTGGCTTGCAAGGTGCTACAGTGACATTATTACCTACTAGCTACCAACTAGCATGGCTGTTTCTGTTCACACACTACTATCATAGATATCCACTAGATTTGACAGTAAATATACATGCCATGCTTTGTGTATTACACATCCTATATTCCCTTTACATTCATTCCTACTATTACATGATATATTTATTTTATATATTTATTTTAGCACAATGTTCTTGTATAACAGTCATGGCTTAGTGGTAAGTCATGCAGATTAGTGTTTCCAAGGTCCTGGGTTCGGGACTGACAGTGGGATTTTATTTTGCTTTTGAACTGACTACAGGACCTGTCAATCAGAGTGACTAAGGCACTTTTAAGCAGTTGTAACCGGGTTAGTGCTGGTTTGCGCGGAGCTCACGCATGCGCACTGGTGTTCAGCTCCGCGCACACCCACTTACAACCGCTTAAACGTGCTTACTCTTGCGCACACCCGCGCTATTTTATTTGAAAGAAATGAAAATGGGGAAACAGGAAAGTGGTGAAAAAGGGGTCACAAAGAGGGTTAGACAGTAGTGAAACAAGCTCGGGTTTTGCAGGAGGGATGTAGGTAAGGCCCATAGCTGCCCATTTCTTCATCAGCAACAGCTGTGCATATGTATGTAATTTGGTGTGACATTTGAAACCTTCTACCCCTGAGAGAGTTGTCAGGAAAACAATAATACTTGTTGTACAGCCAATTGTAATTGATAGTTTCCATTTCCAGCAGACATATGTGCGGAATGGGCAGCTATGTATGGGGCGTAATTTTTTTGTGGGTATAGAGTGCCCCTTTTTTTTTTTTTCAGGTGAGAGTGGTATGTCAGGTGAAGGAAGTCGGTATAGCTGGGGAGGTAGGTTGGGTAGGTCAACAGACAAGATAAACAAGACGCATACAGGGGCAGTGTATGACATGTGTGGGGGGGTTACACAATTGACGGGGATGGATGTTTGGATATCCAGAGCCCATGAGCCCAAAGATGGCAACAGTGGAACTGATATCCCCACCCATGGGCAGTTGCCACTGTTCCTTCACTGCCCAGGACGGGGCTGTGCTGGGGGCTGTGTAGGCCAGGCAACAGGCATGCCCGTAAGTTGTGCCACCTGTGCCTCAAGCTGGCATAGGGTCCCAAGAACAGAGTCCCGGATCTCCCTACGCACCACAGTCTGGACGCTATGGAGGGTGAGTGGTGGTTCTCCTCCAGCCACGCTTGCAGAAGGGGGAAGGGCCCCATCCCCTGCAGCGCTTCCACCCACAGGTGGCACAGGGCCACTGGAGGAGGGTCCAGACTGGGCACTAGTGCCAGGTGCACTCGCCAGCTGAGGTGGGAGAGGTGGGTCCGCTGGGACCTGCCTTCCCTGTCGTCCTATGTTTTGCATTATGTCATGACAGTTTGGGTTAGTAACATACAATACCATTCACAATTAGTTGTAACAGCATGCATTAGTATTCCCATTAACCAAACATCCAGATATTCACACCATTGGACAGTGAGCATAACACATGCATAATTTGAACAGCAATACACAGTCCAACAACATGCAGGGTTGATTGATGGCAACAGGCCATCAAGTTTGGATGTATGAACAGGGCAGATGCATCAACGTACATGCAAATATTTATGACCCAACAGGACAAATGTCCAGGGGTGTTGATTGTGATTCCACATACCAATTTCACGTGGAATGGATTATATGTGGTTATAGGGTGGGGTGAAGAAAATATTATTAACACCTTCAAATACCAATACATATGCTGTACATTTCTAATAGCTACAGATATATACACACTACTGTTCTAACTACAGTTTCCTATATGATAACTACTTCAATTTGGTGATAGGACTGTTACTGCTACATCAATAATACATTTTATTGTTATTCATACACGTTCATGTCTGGCTTTGTTCAGCTACATCATCCTACT
Organism: Protopterus annectens; assembly: GCF_019279795.1. Classification (NCBI taxonomy): domain Eukaryota; kingdom Metazoa; phylum Chordata; order Ceratodontiformes; family Protopteridae; genus Protopterus; species Protopterus annectens. The sequence goes on from NC_056732.1 coordinate 119,500,540, forward strand.
ACATTTGCTTTATATAGCTATAGACAACTGTGGATGTTTGACATTTCTGACAATCATACTATCTACATATTGCAGACTGAGAGCAACATATCCAGATTTTGGGATACACATTCCAGCTGCAGCAACACTTTGAACACATTTCGCAGTTTGGTTCTACTTGTCACATTCATTTCATTCTGTACTGACTGCAGCATACATTATTCAGGGGTTCTTACTACTTTATTGGGGGATTCATAACTCTTTCTCACACTCTCTCACTTGTTTTCATTTTACTATTCAGGATGGTACTTACTTCTAGGCTTTATTGGCATGTTTTACCTGTAGTTATTACAATCCTTTCCAGCAGTCTCACTTCTGTCATGTTTCAGTATTTCAACAGGGATACATTTCACACATGTGATTTGCTCATCTTCTGCAGCTGTACTTTTCAGCCTGCTGCAGGTTGTGTACTATTATATTACAGGTGGGGCATCTTTATTTCAGACTTTATTTCAGACATTTTCATTTTTCTGTTTGGATTACAGACTGCAACACACTTTTGTAATCGAGCAATACTTGCAAACACTTTTACACTGTTACTTGCACATTTTATTACTTAGTGACTACACTACAATCTTTTGCTAACTGTCATACTTTTATATTTCTTTACAGTTACTGGGAGTGGATTACTGACCTACATGGTGGCGCAACCGCACCAGCCTATCGCCATAGGCTCTGTGGTTCACAGAATGGACACCTGCAGCTGTAATATAAATGAAGTAATATTGGAATACACATCTCCATAATATCAGCTTATTTAATTTCTTACATACATAAGTAAATGTAACTTAGTAGTGGGGCATTTGACATTTGCTGGGCCTCCTGGATCCAAAGGTTCAATTGGTCCTGCTTGCATCTCTTCAGGTCCGCATGGTGGTGATGGACCTGCTCACCAGTCCTTGGAATCCCTGTGGCACTGGTGAGATCATGAGCCAACCGGTCCCACGCCTCAGCCCTATATGCTCCCCACAGGACCTGGCCCTGCATGAGTTGGGCCTCATGATTGTGGACTAGGAGCCAGACCATGTATCTGGACTCCTCAATGCCCCACCTCTGTGCACGAAAGCAACTACCCTCACCTACTCCTGTCATTCTGGCTGCAAGTCAGTTCTACAATCGTTTATGCTGTGTATTCCCGCCTATGGGGCTTATATATGCCGTTTTTCCCGCACATATCTGTGATTGGCCATTTTGGAATTGTATCAACTTCACAAAACCTGCTTTGTCATGCTCCACTTTCTATTCATTCCTATATATTTGCTATTACTGCGTTTCTAAGTACAGCTGTCATGGCTTAGTGGTTCAGTACCTTGACTATGGTGCATGGTATCCTGGGTTCGAACCTGACCACTGCTTTTTATATTTTATGACTGTCTAGACAGGCTAGGGGGTGTGTCTGTGTAAAGGCAGTTTTGTTACAGCTTGCTCAACGTTGCCCATCGGTTAGCTTGTTAGCGCGGTGCGCAGCTCCACGCAAATGGGTTACGCTAGTTTATGCTTCATTTGGCTGTCAGCATGCATAGTACACTCAGCTGAGCTAGCAGCACACAGTTTCAGCATGTTAAACCACTGCTCACCTACGGGCACTCATTTTGCACCTGTTAAACCACTGCTCACCTACGGGCAGATGCACTCACCTTATTAAACTGTAGCTCAGCTATAGGCACATCTTGCATTTTTTATTGTTTTCTTATCTCACATTTCTTCAAAATAAATGGACTATTTCATTACATTTTACATAAAATATGATTTTATATGTGTACATATTTGTCAGGGACTTGTTTCGTGCTTATTTTACTAAAAATAAAAATTGATGTTGTGGGGACTCGAACCATGGATGCCTGCTCTTCAGCCGACGTCTCTACCGCTACGCTATTGCTTCATGGCTTACTTTGCATATTTAGTTCTTATATGCTTTTCCGCTGACTGCTAACTGTAGCTAAGCTACGGGCACGCCCGCGCAAATGAGTGCACTCACGGGCAAACATCTTTACGATTTAAAAAAAATATATAACATGTTCATTTATATATTTTATGTTCATAGTATGTGGGGGCATGTGTTGTGTTGTGTTTATTCACATTTCCATGGCCTCTGTCGTGGGTGTTTACTTTGGGCACTTTTACTCTTCGGGGGGCGTGTCCGCTTGCAGGGCTCGGCCTACGGACACGCCTCCTACTGTCTTCCACGGACCGTGTTAGCCTTAGGTGTGATTCAGCATGCTCTCATGAATATGCAAAGCATGCTGACATCACTCCGTTTAACTGCAGCCTCCATGTAAGACTTATAACTCTTACACGGAGGCTTTGTGAATCCTGCCCTTTGTCTTCTACAAAATGTAACCTAAAATTTTATTGTAACTGCTTAATCTTTGTTTTGTCTTCGAACCTACAAATGATTTAAATTGTAAACTGCTGTAATCTTTTTGTAACCTTTGTACTGAGCTTTTCTCCCCAGGACTCCAATGAAAACGGGTTCTTATTGGCCCAATGGACTATCCTGGTTAACCAACTGCACATAAATAAATAAAATAAAATAAAATATTTGTCCAGAGCTGAGATCGTACATTATGGAATCACAAGGAATAGAGTTTAGGCAGAAACAGTACCACAGCATCTAGCCTGTGAGAAAGACTGCTTATCTTAGAGTGAGTTGTCCAGTGTTCTAGTTCCAGAGGACATTCCAATAGATATCCCTGTTCCTGAGATGAATCCCAAAGTTTCTGATTTGAGTTGTTCACTGAAGACTGTCCTTGTTGCTAAACTCATTTCTGATTACTTTATCACTAGATCAGATTGCATATCCAGACCATGTTACAGATACACGACAACTTGGACGTGAACATTGTGTTTTGTTTTTGATGTGTTTATTATTGCATGCCTTATTCCAATGTCATTTCACTGAGGAAAATCTATTTAAGAGGGAGGATGTAGATCAATATGTGTGTACAGCTTTAAGAAACTTTCAAAGGACTTGCACTAGTGTATAAATACTGAGCACGTTCGAGCATGACTGCCATTTTGAAGTTAGCTGTTGAGATGTAAGCATGTATGTCTGTGTAGTCTGCCTGTTAATCAGTTTGTTTATAATTTGTAATGCTGCTATCCATTCTGAAGTGTTTCTATGTAATAAAGCATATAAACAAACTACCCCACCTGTTCATCATCTATACTAGAAAGGTACAAGCGACAGCCACACTGCAGTGCTAAAGTTAAAACATGGTCTGATGCTCCCTGGGTATGTATTAGGGCAAGCATAATGCCGGTATTCTGGAAAAAGGCCTGCATAGTAAATTGCAGACATTGTATAAATGGTAGCAGTCATGCTACTGAATTGTAGCAAAGTGACTGGAATTGATCATGTGACTACTCTGACAAGAACAGTAAGGTAGCATGCTCAAGCTTACATGTTTACACATACAGCAAAATTACTCATAACTGTGATATGATCACAGCAACCGTTTCACAGAAAAGGAACATAGGAAAGTGCTACTTGGGTTGCTAATAAAATGGGGAGGAAATTCAGAGACAGAAAGGGAGCAAGAGCAAGCAGAAGAGCCTGCTTAAGGCCTGCCAAAAGAAAAGATAGGCATGAGGTAGAGAGGGCATATTTTCCTATGGGGCATGTGTCCATTTTACTCTGCTTAAAGGAAGCTGGGGAAATGAACAAGGATCTAGTATGTGAAGTAAATATGGAGTAGGGTAGGTTGCAAAGGGAGACAAAGAAGTACAAAGTGCAGACAGAGAAAAATAGGGGTAGTATTGACACAAAGGTTTGGAACAGCAGTGGAGGGATGCACACATGCTAAGGGAAGACAGCTCATGACATGCTGATAACACAAACATCAGGATATTTGGAATGTCATTTAAGGGAGGGGAACACCATGATAGGGGTGGGGATATATAAGGCCTGCCTGACTGGCCCAGAGGAGAACCCATGCAGATGTCAGTCACCTCCATGACCAATATCATGGGCAGGTTCAGCCCAAATGCTCATGGTCAACTGGTTGTGCAACTTTATTAGTCATAGCAGGATATGTTCTATTGCTCCAATATGGGACTCCAGGTGCCAGTGCACTTTGAGCATCACAGCTGCACCTGATGCTTATTTACCAAGATAGACCCCTACTGGCCACTGCCCAAAAGTGACCTCTGCTAATGTTCTTAGATGTAGGTATAGAAGACACCAGTGAGCCCTCCAAGTCACCATAAACAGGAAGACCTACATCTTCTAGCTTAGAAGCAGGCCTGGTGACCACTACTGTCCAAACAACAGGTATATTAGGTAGAACAGCACCTGATAACCATTACAATTCTGCATCCTGTACCATAGGAGAATGTGTAGAAGGAAGAGGCAAAAACAGAAAAAGAATAAACCAAACACTTTCTTACACATTTCAATGATAAACATGAGTTCAACTACACATCACAGAAATGGACATAGTAAACCTGCCTCATTAGAAATGCCAAGTTGTTGATTTAAATCACCTCCACAGCTGTAAAAGAGAAGAAAAGATATTCATTGCAATATGACATTGTCAAAAGCAGACAAAACAACTAAGAGACAATAGCCAGAAACCAAAAAGATAAAAGATCTATATACTTCTTACTGTAAAATGTATGCACACTCTCCTTATCCTTTGCCTTCTACTAATGGAGCAGGTTAAGGTGGTGCAACTGTTAGTCATTATAGTTACGCTTCCTTTGCCAGTCACAGCATGGAATGCCAGTAACATCATTTTCCACCCTAACAAACTGGTGCTATCCTACTAGCCAAGCATATGCTCCTTATGGTCCCAGGCTTCAACAGTCAACAGCCTTGCTGAACACAGCACCCAAAGAAGCAATGTGGACAATATATGCCTGAGTGAGGAGAAAAATAATAGTTCCATGAATATACATAGCATACAATACATCAAGCATGGACACTAATGCCATTCTCGCCTGTGGCTGTGACATTTTATGGTAAGCTCATGATGTGCATCATTCTACAACAATGGTGCATTGCCAAAAGTATTACCAGCACATAGGCTTCACAGTGTCCATGCATGAGCATAGTATGCATTAATACTTAACGCCTGAAAATAGGCAGGGCCAAGCTTAGAGCAACGTGTTATGACAGCATTTCAAATACAGTTGTGCTGTTACCTCATAACATATTCATCATGCTACAGGATGAGTTGTAACACAATGAATAGTGAGGTCAACATACAATGGGAGACTGTGAGAAGATGATCAATTCAGGAATAGCAGTTCACTGGAGAAGGCATTGTACTACAATATAGGAATAATAAAAGAAGATAAAGCAACTGGCAATGAACCTATGTACTGCGCTGAGTACACATGGTACGTGGCTGTAACAAGAACTGATAGACAATAGGTGAGTGGGTGAGATAAGACTTCACAGGACCATACCTCTTAAACTGGAAACATCAAAAATCTGGACAAGGCCCATGAAAAATAGGTACAAATCGGTACGCTGATTAACATAAAATTTGCATACATAATTAAGTAACCCCACCCACTCCAATGGAATTGTGGGATAGCAACTTTCAAATGCAAACTGAACAGACAGCCAAAATATGGCACCAGAGTCCCCCTACAGCCATTCCAATGTCCCATTAACTGGCTATTTTGCCCCATTTACTATAAACAATAATGTGCATACTACTTAAATTACTTACAAGGATTATTTGGATTTTACTTTTACATTTTATAGTACAATGCACAAACACCAATACATCTGCTAAACAAAACAATACAGTCTCACAATGAAAACAGACAGAGTAGAATCCACAGCCTTCTGCACCAAAAGCAAATATTTAACCTGTTATGCTATTAACAATGCAAGCAGCCTCCGCATAAGCAACACAAAACTTCTCTTCCCCTGAAGCTCTCAGCTCCTTGTAAAATTCACTTAACACTCAACTGTATCTCTCAACTTTGCAGAACAAGAAATATGGATATAGCCAAACTTTATTGGGAGGGGACAGAAGCCCAAAAACCAGGAACACATTTTAAACATTGCTTGTATAATTTTAGAAAGTTGCTAGAATAAAATGTTGTGTTACCACCATGTGTTTCACTGCCAAGTCTAGAACCCAGGAGGACCATGTGCACTAACACCAGAGCAACATACCACTATGCCAAATCAGCAGTTTCCTAAACAAGAGGAAGACTAAAACGTAAATGGCTATCATTTAGTGAATTCAGTTCTCACTTCTCACCATAGCTTTCAACTTCTTAGCACAAAAAAACATGGACAAAGCCAATAACCGGGGAATACATAATTCAGTTCTTACTTCTCTCACCATAGCTCGTAACCTCTTAGCACAAATAAACCTGGACAAAGCCAATAATGGGGAAATACAGCCCCCAAAATACTGATATTATAAACTTAGAAAATTGATAGAATAAAAGATTGTGTTACATGTATTTTCTGAAGAATATGAAGTCTGACACACACACACAAGCTCTGCATTTCAATGAATGACGGTGCACACCTCACACAGAAAACAGCTCTGCATTTGAAAGAACAGCAGCTCAGTATTCAAAATAATGAATGATTGATGGCGCACACCTCTGCAGGCAGCTCCGGTCGTAAGCACACACCCTTCCTTGTCATAAGGGTACTTTTCTGTTAATGGGGCAACAGTCAGAATGCGCGGTTGAAGGACCGTTGATTTTTTGGTACAGTTCAGCTGTTATTCTAAATGATGCAGCACAGCAGCAAACATATACAGATGCAACTCTGTAAACAGGTTAAGTACATTTGTACAAGAAGGAAAACCTTCTATGGAGGATTTGTAAAGCATTTACTGAAGCTGACTGCTGAACTATGAAAACACCAGAGCATACAGACAGCATGCCCCCCCCCCCTCCAATCTACTGCTGCAGTATGCATCTTATTCAAATCATCAGATTCCACCTGTGCATATATGAGGGGAAAAGGGATCCAAGTAAAAGAAAAAAAAATCAGAGCCAATGTTAATGTTGCCGCGAAATGTGAACACAGTCAGCCTTCCAAATCAGCACATGTTCGCAAACAGGAGCACTTCACTATTTTCCTTTTGTACGATATAAAGTGCTTGATGTAAACCTTATTTATGCAATAACAGGCAATCTTTCTAAAGGCGCGTGTATGATTTGGCACTGACTTGTGACGAAATGAGGAACAATCCCGCAACAATGCCAACATTAAGCACAAAACAACCAAATATGCAGCACTGACTTTGGAGGAGAAATCGGTAATAATGTGAGAAGAACATAGGCAAAATGAAAACCAGAACACACCACCAACGCAATAAGCAGTACTGAGTCTGACATCTGACAAAATCAGTGGCAGTAAGACAATGAAGGCAAAACCGATAAACCATGCATAAACGAGCAGCACTCAACATCAACCGGGCATTTCCCACTGATGCCTTCTTAACATTTTGTTTGTTACCATTTTCATTTCTCATTCTCAGCACCTATCCATATGTTGAGAAAATCAGTAGTAATCTGTGTACTAAGACTGACTTAAAAGCAGAAAAAACAAAGTGGCACTGGGTTGACATCAACTACGCATTCTGACTGTTACTGTCCAGTTAACGGAAAAGTACCATCATAAGTTACGGGTCGGCAGCTGAGAGCTCACACACACACACACAGAATGAAAATAGCTGTGCATTGTTTGTGCTCTTCCTACCTCTGCATGCAGCTTCATCCATTCCTCCATTCCGGTAGGCACACAGGCACAAACCCTTCCTTGTAATGCCGCAGGCCCGCAACTCCCTCCCGCTAAGGATTTGAAGAGTTGAGCACGTTGAACTCTTTAAGCTCAATTCCGACAGGCTGTTTCTCTGTTTCACGGAGCTGACATCATCGCGCGCGTGATGACGTCAGCTCTAACGCCGGAAAATAAAATAAAATTTAAAATAAAGTGCAGGGAAATCGGAAACTAAGGGGTGCCACTCGGGAATCGTGGCACCCCATTGTTTAGACCCCAAAACTCAGTAAAAACCGAGTAATTCGGGACGGTTGTGAGGTCTGCACAAGACCTTACAGGTTACTATCCAGCTGAGGAGATTTGGGGTCACCATGACAGAGAGATCAGTGTATGGTCATGAAAGGTAAATGCTCCATGGAGGAAACACACTGTAATCTAAGCATACAAAATGTAAAATATGCATACATATAAAGGAAAAGTAATGGTTCCATTACATAAGTCAGGTCATGGCCATATGCAGTAAAATAAATTAGAGCCATGAGATATGTGCATCGCTGCTGACGATCAGCAAAGCGCTGTAAGAGGTTAGTCAGTGGTAGCATGTCCACTGATGTTGTCAGTATGAGGCAGGGTAGGAATGGTCGCAACATAATAGTAGACAGATATGTGACCATGAAATGGAGGAAGGAGTACAGTGCTGGTACATAGCAGTCTATAAGGACACTTACACACACACACACACACACACACACACACACACACACACACACACACACACACACACACAGACACACACACAGACACACACACACACACACACACACACACACACACACACACACACACACACAGACACACAGACACACAGACACACACACACACAGACACACACACACACACACACACACACACCACCTTACCCATGAAATGCAGATGTTATTGTAAATTCCGTGCACACATGACCTATGCTTCTTTGAAAAGTTTCAAGGTTTCTTTAACTAGGTGTGGATTGTAGCGGTAAAGGATTTTAGTGCTGGTGGCAATCATAATAGGACAGTAGTACAGGTGTATCATAGAGTCGACAATATGATACTGGGCATCAAGACAAATGACATTACCATAGACAGGTTCTTCACAGGACCTGGGCCTCTCATGTAGATGTGGAAGAGATCCTGGTAACCCTACCCAGGGCAGATTTATTATTAGTATTTATTTATTGATTTATTTAGATGCTGGATGAGTAAACCCTCATATCTAGCAGTGGCATGGATGAGGAAAATGGGCTGGTAATGTTTTCCAGGGTATCTATACGGATGTACCATGTTAGTAGTGGCATTTACATTTCAAGATGTACACTGACCTGTATGTGAGAATGAATCCTTCAGTAGAACACCTATTCATATCTGTTCTCTAGGTATATTTGAACTAAAGGTACAAAAACCTTCACCACAAGGCATGCATGTACCCTTATGCTAGTCATACAATTGGCCTGCATCAGCCTGTGTGGCTATTTGGGGAAAGTGATCCATGCATTGTAATTCTCTCACAGATATGTTGTCTTTTTGATACACAAAACAGGCCATCACATACCTTAGGCCAGTGACTCAACACCTGTGTTTGATAAAGATGGTAATATACACAGGGCATATGACACAAAAGTTTGAAAAAAGTGGTTGTGGATGGATGGATGGATGGATGGATGGATGGATGGATGGATGGATGGATATGGCACAGTGGCACTCTGAGCAATGCTAACATTGGGCAGTATACACATATCCCTCACCCCCATATGAAGTGGTAGTCAAAACCTCCAGCATCACCTGCTTTTAACATTGGACATCCTGTCAGTGTGTGCCCCACCTGCAGTATGCAGTAGTCACCAGCATGAGTGGCACCCCATCAGCTTCACCACCTCTACTGTGTGTTCAGATACCACAGGGTAGGGGCATGTTGATAGCCATTGCATAATAGCTTGAGGTCTTTATCTGCTAGGGTTACTGCACTTAGCATCAATCAGCAGACATGCAAGGCAGTTATCCAGACACAGCCACTACACATACTGTACTTAAGAGTATGCTGTGGGGCTTGCATGAGGATGTACAATCACTACATGGATTATACAATTATCTGCAGCACATAAAGACTGACATGGCACTCATAGACCTGCAGCAATGTGCCTAAGGGCAGTGGAGACCCAAACTGCAAATATTGGTACATCTACGAGGATTCTAGCAAATGCCTACCATAGACTTGTAAGAGTGGACAATCACAGGCAATGCTTATGTAGGTAGCACACAATGTTCCAAAGACATCATGATTGCTACCACTGAACATAGAAGCCACTATGTCAAAGGACGGTTTCATGGCTATAGCTGATATTTATCTGGCTTTACCACAGGGTCACCTCATTTAGGTCTGCTAGTCTGGTTCCAGCAGTTCTAAACCATCCCATCCCTTTACTAGCCATCTAACTGCTACATCTAGCCATGACCATCCTCATCATCAAGAACACAAATCATTTATTGGCTTCCAGCATAGGGAGCAACATAGGATCCCCCATATATGCTCCTGATGTACTACACATCCTTCCCAAGGAACATATCTACCCCTAATATTACAGAACCGATGGCACACCTGGCAAATTTTCCATAACATGGAAGCTATACCCTGACACTAGAAAATGTAATACCTGACTCTTCCACCTTGCTATCCACAAGAATTGTTTCCACTTCCACCTTGTGTGACTCATACATTAATGATAGTGCTGCTGCCACTAGTCACTGTGCTGTACTTCACCTCTGCAAAGGACGATGACTGTGCCCTGCTCACACATCGGGCCTCTGTGGGTAGGGTAATGCCTGATGCACAGCATGACCAGAAAATATATTATATTGCGTAGACTTTGTGTCACACAGTTTCTGTCTCTAAATTGCCCCATCCCTGCATTTCTCCACTCGGCATATGAATCATGTAATATTGTTTTGTTAATGAATCTTTCTGAGATACACACATCAAAAGAAAGATATATATATATTTATATATTTCAGAACATATAATAATAATTACTTTTTTATACACTTACTGGCTTCTTTAAATCCAGAAATTGCATACTTGGCATGTTTACTTATTTATGTTCCTCGATACATAAATAGTTATAAATAATAATAATAATAATAATAATAATAATTACATGTAGATAGAATTATCCCTAATCCTGTAGTTCAATGGTATTGATCTTATTTATTTCACAGTGAATCTGAACATATTGCTGTCTCTATACACCAACTGAATTGCATCTTAATCATATAATCAAGTTCAAATGCATGTAATCAAAGAATGCCTTACATTATCACAATAATTGCTAGTGGACAGCCAGAGCAAAAAGGTTTTGATATTATTTTCTCCAAAAATCTTATATATTTTAAAACACTTTTCACAAATACTGTATACTGTGTATGTGTATATATATATATATATATATATATATATATATATATATATATATATATATATATATATATACGGTACATACAAGACAATAAATGTACTAAAATACAGCAAAATGGAATATCATGAAAAAATAACCAAAGCACAACAAAATACTGATACTGAAACATGCACCCTCTAAGATCTAACCTTAGAGACTTAGAGTATTCAAATCACAAAAGATGATTTTTTACAGGGGCAGGTGCACCCAGCACTTCCTCATATGTGTGTGTGAACGTGCAGGGGGGTATACCCCACTACCCCCTACTACTTATATATTCCAATTCTGGGATTGCACGGCAACATGCAAAGTGCACCAACTTCTTTCACAAAGCAGAGCCTGAGGTCACTATATCCAACCCTGATACTGTAGGACCTCTACTAAATGTTTTCAATGAGAATTTTGTTTTTGTACAATAGCCTTTGGTCACCTAATTCCCAACTTCCATTTAATCTTTTAGTGCCACTCCCAACTACCTTTCTCACTCCTGTACTTCTTTGCATTATATTCACTAAAAGTCACACCCCTTCCTAACAGGATCTATCTATTCTACATTGTATCTTCTCTACTTTTCACAAATAAATCTTCACTTTTTCCTGTTTTAACTACATTCTCATACTCCCCTCTATTCCTTACATTCCAGAAAAGATACTAGGACAGCCTAACTCTCTTACCTCATAGAAAAATACTTTCCTACCAATTCTCCATCAGCTTTCAGACTCCACCACCATGACATATCCTTCTGCCCTGCAACTTCTTTTCCTTCTTGATTTCTACTTCCCCACTACCTGCCAACTATAACATACTGTAACATACAGATCCATTTACTTAATCATGCTGCTACTCAGATTACCCTCTATTTCCCCCCTGCTCGTGAGCTACTTTTTATCCTACCATGACGATATAATAGCAATCAACATATCCGCAACTCTGTCCCAAGCACCTATTCATAATTCCAGCCTACACTCTCCCCAAATCACAGCAAACCTATTTAACAATGCTCTCATATTTACTATAAACATACAAGGATTATATCCATTCCAACTCATTAATTCCCCAATATACTAAAATCCTTCAAGGAAGAGACATTCACTCTTATCCTGGCCCCACCTATCACAATGAACATCAAATGAATTCTCTTCTATGCTCTACTTTAACCATACAATGATCAACTCCCAACCCTGGTAATCTAACTTTTGCTGCCATAAATGTTAGAAGCATAAGAAACAAAACTGCTGAACTATATGTCTAGATTACCCAACATAAGCCTGACATTCTTGGTGTAACTGAAAATTTGCTTAAACAACTCTAAAATTACACCTTTCAGCTATAATATCATCTATAATGACCACTTAAAGAGGAAAGGTGGTGGTATTGCATTAATATTTATCAAAAACTAGCACATTTCCCCTTACAACAAACCGGTGACAAAATTCAGTTCAGCAGAGCTTTGGATTACTTTCTTGAAATTAAACAATTATAAACAAATATGTATTACTGACCATTATATCCCACCTGGTGACAAAAAAAGCTATACTGGAAGATATGCTATATCCAAAACAACTGAACAAGAAAAAATACTATTTGGTGATGTGAATGTCAATTAGTTGGACATAAACTACAACTACCCTACATCTAGCATGAACTTATATGGTTTCGCATAACTAATTAATAGCCCCACACATTATAGAAAAACATCATATTTCCTATTAGACTGGATCCAAGTATCAGACCCTAGCAAACATGTCACACAGGGACAATGTCTGACTGTATCAGTGATCATCTCCCAATGTATACAACCAGATGTCTCACACATCCTCTTAAACAGATGTTTATAAAACAACATGCAACCTTTGCAAGTTTAAAAATTACTACTCTGTTATCTATTAATTGGAACTATCTAAAAATTCTCCCCGTAGATTATGCTTTAGATGAATTCAATTCAACTTTTCTGACTATCCTAAATAACAGTGCTCCTCCTAGAAGGAAGAGACTGAAAACAAGTAATGCAAACTGTTTATCCAGAAAAGAGTAGACTGCTAATGCAGGACAGAGGAAAAAGTATGAGAAAAATGGCAAAAATATAAAACATCTCGATATCTTGAAAACTTTGGGATGCTTGGCAATTGCACTAAAAAGGAAACTACCGAAGAGGAAACACTATAGTACAATAGCTTTCAGAATAATAGTAAACACAATCCTAAAAACCCAATAACTCGTCACTCAAACCCACAATGCAGTTCAACTCATTTCACAGATAGTAGAGCATCTGCAGCAAGTATGCCCCAACAACTAATTCTAACCCTGCCCAGCAACCATGTATCACCACATCCACAAGTGATTTGGCAGGCTCAATGCGACCGTGTGCTACATGTAATTTTTGTTCTTATATTGATACATCAAACACATTCTACCATCCTGATTTGAAAAGTAACTTTATTTTCAACATAGAAGCAACATGTAAATGCTCTAATTTAGTGTATTTGGCAGTTTGTCAAATTTGCCAGTCATTCTATGTTGGAAAAACAAATAGGGTCCTCAGAGACAGAATTCGAGAGCACATCTATCACATCAGAAAAAATTCCATTCACAATGCCTTAGCTAAACATGTCTCCAGTGCAGGATCTGAACATTGCTTTTTATTTAGGGTAATAGATTTAATTCAACCCAGTATAAGAGCAGGGGACATCAGGAACCAGACCGAATACAAAGAAAATAACTGGATTATTATTCTCAGGGCGGACAAGGGACAAGGATTGAATGAAAGGGCTAGTATTAAGCCCTTACTCAAGAAACGTATAATAATGAAATAATTATTAGCTTTTACATTTGCATTGATTATTGAAGCATTTTTCATGGTTTAATTTGACTGCATATTAATCATTAAAAAGTTTTTTACCTGCTTTTTCATTGTTTTTTTTTGTGTATATAAGCATTTATATGGGAAAGTTGAGCTGTATCTTTAAGAATTGATTTCTTTAATATATATATTGTTCCCATTGGTTCTGATGTTTTTGAATCTCTATATAAGACATTTTTAAATTTTTATTGTAACAGTCTGATGAAGCTTTTAAGCGAAAGCGCTTACTGGATACTATAAATAAATTATTCACTGATTTTAAGAGCTTTGAGTTTGCTTGTTTGCTCCGTTACCTCTACAATAATTCTGGATATATTTTATTTCTTGTTGCACAGAGCATTTATCCTGTGGGTGTGTTGCATTGTTGTTTTGATATATTCTTAAACAAACTCAAACCATGGACTACTTCAGCTGACGGCCTTCCAAGTGAGAACCTTAAAATAACGGCTGATAGCATTGCATAGCCTGTTTCACTCATAAATTGGTCATTCTAGGAATACAACTTTCCTTCTCTCTGAAAAAAGTCTCACGTTATCCCTTTGCACAAAGAAGGAAATTCAATAGACATTACTGACTTTAGACCTATAGCAATCTTATCTGCTCCACCCCCTCTCCAAAATACTTGAAAAATGTATTTAAAAACAATTGTTAAACTATCTCCTGTAGGAAGAAATCCTATACCTCACACAACATAGCTTTCATCCTTCCCATGCTACTAGCACTGCACTTCTAGCTTATACAGATATTGCCGATAAACTAGTCTGCTTCTTATTTCTAGACTTGTCTAAAGCCTTCAACACAGTTTGTTAAAGCAAACTTTTACTTCAAATGTCCTCATTAGGTCTCTTGCAGCCTGCCCATCTAATGTTCAGAAGCTACCTGTCTAATAGACATCAATCAGTAAAATAGCATTCCACCCTCTCTCCATACCTCCCAGTCATCTTGTTGTACCACAAGGCTCTATCCTTTGTCCCTTCCTCTTTTACATTCTCACCAACACTCTCCCCACATCCACACAGCAGCCCCCCCCCCCCAGTAGAGTACCCAGATGACTCCATACTCGTTTGCACATCTGATAGTGCATGGCATATCTCGAACAAATTACTCATAAAGCAATAACATCAACTGAAACATGGCTTGCTTTATATCTCATAACTCATGTTCAGTCCTAATAAAAAAAAAAAATACTACCTTTCCCCCAACTTCCTCTTCCATGAAAAAACAAAATCCAAAGTCCTCTGTCTTGATAATGCAATCATTGAAGTCACTTCTCATAACAACTTATTAGGGATGATAGTGGATGATAATCTTAAATTCAATCACTCATCAGAAACTGGGGATGCTTTATAGAGACAAAAACGTTCTCACTGGCACAACTTAAACTACACCTGCTACTACTTACCCCCTGCCCAGACTTTTTTATGGTGCTCCCATCATTTCTAATCTTTAGGCTACACAAAAGACAAGACGTGAGCAATGCTATAACAAATTTCTAAATATGTAGCAAATACAGCTTTCATAACCCACCAATCTAGAGCATTAAAAACCCTAAATTGGTTAGAACTACCCCATCAACTAACAATAACACAGCTTTTGAACACTCGTAAAATTATTTAGAATCCATCAGCTTGTCGAGCACTAAATAACATTCTACAAAACTATGTTCCCAGTCATTCATTATGATCCAATGGCCAAAAACTGCCATTCCTCCATAAACCTAACACATCTGCTGGGCATTATCTGTACTAGTACCACATTGCTAAGACTTAAAACTCCTTATCTTTATCCATCAGGTAAATACCCTCACTCCCATCATTCAAAACCATTCTGAAAGGCTTCAAAGCCAAAAACTGGTGCTGTTCTTGTTCATTACCAGGATACACTACATTCCTAAATGTCAACAAATACCTATTTGTACTGGGTTCAGGCACCTAGGCGGTGCGACAACCCACTGTGGGACAACTGTATGTGGACAGATGGCAGTATGGAAATTTAGCTGTAGTGACAAATTCCTGCAGACAATTCCCTGCGAAAAGAAAATAACCCCCTGCACCCTAACCACAGATGTCAGACAAAAACCCCATATGTGATCTAAACACCACACCCCCTAGAAACCACCACGTGCAACCAACACTGTAACATGCGCCTAGACTAGGATGCCAAGTGGGCACCAGAGTGGTACACTGAAACCTGTGTGCTGTGGGCAAGGCCTTTATTAATGCACAATGTAAAGTAATGTGGGAAGTGCTTGGTGCATACTAAACCATGATATAATCATAACTTATAGAAATGTGCCACAGCACGGAGAAAATCCTGCACATCGTTATAGTCACACTTATGTTGCAGGATGTGTTTTAGACGATGCTCCCTTACAACAATTGCCTTTCTTCATGGTGTAACAGGCATCCCCCGCAACAGAGATTCTCGACAGGTATCTGTTAGGTTCTGCTCCTGTTGCAGGACAGTCAAAAGATCTGATAACTGCACTGTAGGTCGTCCCAGTAACACTTTCAGCCGACGATGCCATGCCTCTACCTGGTTATTGGTCCGTGGGAAATCCATGCCGGTCACATCACTAACATTCCAGAAACGTAAAGGATAGGATGACGGTAGTCGTTGCTGTGAGGAGCAGCGGGATGCATACTTGCGTGGTTGGCCTCTCACATAATGATGGTCCAGGAATACGCCAACAGGCTGTGCACATTCCGGTAACATAGCAACAATGTCCACAAATGCAGGGATAACATCCTCAACTGGTAGAAATGCCAACGCAATTAGCTTGCGTATGGCAATGGAAAACGCGGCGTCCGTACCATACAGGGCTACAAGGTGGTCATGCTGGATCTGGCGCCAAATTATCTGTGCAAAGTGGAAAAGGCACCCTTTCAGAATACCCTTTGGAAATGCCTTACGGCTGGCATGGATCGCTGCCTTCTCAAAATCAGTCATTATATACTGTGGAGCCAGGGTACAGTCCTGTTCTGCAGTCATACTCTTCAGTATCTCCCACATACTGTAGTATGCAGACTCTGACTTCCTAGTCATGAGACAGTACACCAGGGGGACAATCCTTGATGAGGTGTGAGTCCCAATACAGCCATGTAGTGTATATAGCTGACGACATATATTGGCCCTGGTAGGGAAGGTGCCATCGGCAAGAATGATGTCAGCTCTACACAGATCACTTAGGTTCTGTGCTGTTGTAAGGAGAACCAGGGAATCCGTCCCATCCATATCAGATCTCCTACGGAGCATAAAGGTGCCACTGCGGCGTGGATAGTGGCTGACATCAATATCCGCAAGTGTTACTGGAGGTGTGCTCATTGCTGCACGTGCTCTCTGACGGACCCTGGTTATGCTATGAAGTAATGTTGCATGACAAGGCATATCCTGCAGTACATTCTCATCCGCTGTGCCTAGGACACTCTGCATCACCAAACTTGGCAACTCATTTCCAGTTACCGCCCTCTGCCACAGTTCTGCACGCAGTGTAGCAACCTGGGCTATTGTTGCATCCGGCCCGTGCTGGTGAGGCAGTGATTTCAGCAGTTCCTCACCCCCTTCCTGTCGTACAGTGATGGCACGACCTCTACAGGCCTGCAGTCTCCGCTCAATACATGCCCAGTACCGTTTAGGTGGCAGTTCACGCTCCAAATGGTATAGGTATCCCTCAACTACCAGCATCGGTTTGCCCCGTTGGCTGGACACTGTGCTATACTTGTTGCCAAGCTGCCCAGGGCTATATTGGTACATAGCTTCCAGTATTGTAACACCACTTGCAGATGGCCTCTCGGCATCCATCACAGCATGTATAGTTGGTAAATCTATGTATGGACGGTGCTACTACACTCCCCTATAGGTTGTGCCAATAGTTCCTTTACACTGTCCTGTGGTGGAGCCTGTCTTGTCGTACTGCCTGCGATGGTGCACTGTGCAGATGTCAATACTACAGGTTCGTCTACCTGCTTGTTATGCTATGGCGGCACTATCTGCAGTTTAGACAGCCATGGGGCTAAACCATCTCCTGCTTCATACAGAGTTTCTACATGTGGTGTACATGTCCCTTTAAACTGCCAGTTGTACCTGTTACCCAATCAGGGTGTGGGGCCCTGCCTCGGTTTCAGTGGCAGAGGTTACATAGGGAAGTTACTCAGTGTTGCACCTTCCTCTACCTAATTGGGCCTACATACCTTTGTACACCGGCCACAGGGGACACTGGATGGGTTTACAGAACCTACCAAACGGACATGCTATTACACTGGGTGTGGGGGCTGACACCACTGTCTGGAAGTCTTCCCTGGTCCACAGTCCCCACCTGCCTCCGTACTGCGGGGGGGGGGGGGCATAGCTGGACAGATGCTGTGTGTTGCACTCATGGCTGTCCATGTATATGTCTGGGAATTGAAATGGACATATTCCGAATACAATTAACTCCTGACAGGGTCTGTGTAATGTGCTGTGCATACTTATGTAGTTGGAACTCTGTACACTGTTAGTTGCATGTGCCTCTTAGGGGCTTTACAGTCTCACACATCTCCATGGCTTCCACTACTGGGAGTATTTTTGCTATGACGGGTAATGTACAGGGGTTACTTGTTCTGGGCTGTCACGTGCTTTTTATATACAGGGACATAGCGCATGAACAGGGGCAATGCTGCAGCTGCTTCCACTCTGGAGTCTAACTTTAGTCTACTGTGCCTGTTTACTGTTCGGGTTTGCCTGGAGTGTAGCTGATCTACAGGTAAGTTGTTGTTGCCGTGGATAGTTTTGTGTATGCACATGTGTATTTTCTATGCATGGGGTATTACTGGTTTATTGTGCACCGTGTCTGTGTGGTGTATTTGTGCTTGTGTTTACTTTTGTGAAGTGTATGCGTGGGGTATTTGTGGTTTATTATACGTTGTGTCTGTGTGGGGTATTTGTGCTTGTGTTTACATTTGTTATGTGTATGCGTGGGTTATTTACGTTTCTTTTATGTGGTGTGTATGCGTGTGTTTTCACTGCTTCTTTGCTCAGGTTTTCGTGACAGCATTGCCGTTTGTGTGTATTACGCGGTTCTAACATTTGGTTTGCAGCGTAGCTGCTTTAGGGGACATCGCTATGTGTTTGATTTACTTCCGACGTTGATTCCGATGGCGGATGTGTATTTCTGCCGCACCGCTCTATGATCTGGCGGTGTCGCGGCCTGTTTGTTTCGGCGATGTAGCTCGCAGGCAATCGTCCCGCAATCTACACGCTGGAACCCATTTGTACTATACGTTTTGTTCTACTCCCTTCTTCTCTCATTTCCTTAATTCTATCAGTTTCTTTCCACTGACAGTCTCTCTAAATATTTCATAAGCCTGCTTTTCTCTCACTTCGTATTGCAATTCTTATTTGTATTATATTAACCTACCTTTAATTTTTCTATAAACTGGTTAAAATTTCTCAAGCAAATCATTGTCATATAACTTGCATCAATTCTTAACCAGTGTTTTTATATTATGCCTAATCTGGTACACTTAATCAAAATGTAATTGTTTTTTGTACTATTTTAAAGACTATATATTTTTTTCTTAAAATGTGTAATACTTTGGAGGCTTTTCTCTCTGGGCTCCTGCTGTATGTAGGTTAGCACCTAGTTGGACTTTCTTGGTAATTTAATGTCAGTGAATAAATACAAAAATAATATTTCCTAATGCCAATTCACAGCAATTTTAGACCACCATTGCTGGCCAGCTGTTCTACTGAACAGAGCTGGCAGTACAGCTGTCAACCAAACATAAAAATCACATATGTGGAAGTACTTATATCTATCTCTCTATACATAGATACATAGATCAATAGATAGATGTGTGTGTGTGTGTGTGTGTGTGTGTGTGTGTGTGTGTGTGTGTGTGTATACGTATGTATGTATTTATGTATATTATATATGAGTGTTATCTGCAATGTTAATGCGTGTGTGTATATACATATTAAATTGATTTCATAAGTGGGCTAAAGAGTTACAAAACATCAAAATGTCATCATCATCATCATCATCATCAGCCCCCTTTTTCCAATTTTTTCTGCATGGAGTCGGGGTACTGAGTTAACTGTCACCAACTCTCTCAGTTCAGTGCCTCCCTCCTGCCATCTTCAACACTCATGCCTGACTGTCACAGATCTTCTTTCACACAATCCATCCACCCCTTAGCTGGATGTCCTCGCTTCCTCTTACCTTCTTCCTGTCTGTCCCATATCTTCCTCACCAGATTGTCTTCTGCTTTTCTGCATATGTATCCAAACCACCATAATCTGTTCTCTTTGATGTTTTCTTCAATTGGACCTACTTTGGCTTCTGCACTTATGTCCATATTTCTTCATCTGTCCCACAGTGTGCATCCTATCACTCTTCTCAGGCACTTAATTTCCATCACCTGTAGCTTCTATAACTGTTCTGCCTTTACTGCCCAGGTTTATGTACCATACAGTAGTACTGGTTGCACCACTGTCTAGTACACCTTACTTCTCAGCTTCTTTGTTATTTTTCTGTTATAGACTACACCTGGCACTCTATGCCAGTTGGCTGCAGCCCCTCTGATTCTAGCTTTGACCTCTTTATTCAGACTTCTCCTCTCCTCGACCACCCTAATCTGATACCTGAAGCTCTTTACCTTTTCCTCTATATTCCCTTCTGCCACTATTCTCAACTTCTTATCCTTTGCTGAAGTTTCAGCTCAGAGTCAGCCTGTAATGTCACATCATCTGCATACAGCAACTTTGTTGATCTGTCCCCTTTGATCTGTTTGCTAATGTAGTCCATCACCAGTATGAACAGCAGTGGGTTCACAGCTGAACCCTGGTGTACACCCACTCCCACTGGGAACCCCTCTCTGAACACTGTTCATATTTGAGTCATTGGCATAACCCTCACTAATTCTACCAAAGTTTCTGGGATTTCAAACCACTGCAGTATTGCCAAGATCATCTTTCTTGGGACCTTGTCATATGTCTGTGTACGTTTGTATGTATGTATATTATATGTGAGTGTTATCTGCAATGTCATATGCTTTCCCCAAGTCTAGGAATGCCTAGTTGGACTCTCTAGCTTCTTCTCAAGTATCTGTCCCACTGCAAACATCAGGTCACTTTTGCTGCATCCTTATCTGAATCTGAACTGCTCATTTTACATTCTACTACTCTGCATATCTATTTATCAATCACCATCTCCAGAAGTTTCATTCTGCTATAAAAATGAATTCTGACATGGGTAATCACTTAACAGTCATAGCATCTGATGGAAAAATAAAGAAGGGGTCAATAGCCTTTTATGTGATTGTATGTGTGTGTGTGTGTGTGTGTGTGTGTGTGTGTGTGTGTGTCTATATATACATATATATATATATATATATATATATATATATATATATATATATATAAAAAATGTATATATTATATTACATTATAAATAAATATGCACACATGTGCATGCACATGTGTACATTTACAACATTCTGTAATAACACAAACCTCAAGCTACATAACTGAAATATATATTAACAAATGACTGCATAAGTGGAGTAAACAAACTGAAGAGCAGATAAATGTATTCTACAAAGAAAATGAGGTCTCCCAAGGCTGGTTACTTGAAAAAGCTAATGATTGATGGAAAAACAAATGACAGGTGATCATTTATGCATGTGTGTGCTGTTGCTTTTGTGTGTAGGTGTCTGTGTATGCAAATGAGTTGTGCATGTGCACATGACTATATTACAATAAGATAAGCTAAAGGCCACATGACCGGATCATATATAATCATGTAATTTCATAACAGGAAAAAATTAATCCAAACAGCAATACATATATTCTACCAGGATAAAAGTACTCTCACAAGGATATCACTTAAGATTCATAAAGACTATTGAAAAACTAAACGAATGAAGCAAAATAATTTTATGCATGTTAATGCCTGTATGTTTGTGTGTACATGTGTACATTTAAAATATATTACAGTAATACAATGTATAGGCCATGTAATGACAAAATATATTAACAAATTACTTTCTAAACAGACTAAGCATAAAACAGGTAAATATATTCAGAAAGGGAAAAGTAAATCCCATATGGGTGATTGCTTTACACTAGTAACAAATGATGGAAAACTAAAGGAGTGTCCTAAAGTATTGTCTTTGTGTGTATGTGTGTGTGTGCGTGTGTGCATGTGTGTGTGTGTATGTGTGTGTCTGAGCCTATTTTCTTGTGTTTGGCTGTGTGAGTACATGCCTGGCTTTAAAATGTATTACAGGCCACATAACCGGAATACGTATATTAAACGACTTTACAAGTAACATAAAAAAGGGGTACATTTATTCTGTTATGAAAAGGGATATCTCATAAGGGTTACCACTTAAGATTCATAATGAGCAATGTAAAACTAAATTAGTCACCAAAAGCACTGTATATAGTTGTGTGTGTGTGTGCATGTGTGTTGTTTGTACATGTGTGCGTGCACACACATGCACACATATGCTCCTGCACACCCATCTGCATGTATATAGTTCCAGTGTATTAGCATAATTACCATAGTACAAGCTGCTACAGGCTACATAATATATATTAACAAATTATTTTATAAGAGGACTAAATAAATACAACTACAAATAAATGTATTGTGTCAGGAAGAAAAACAGAAAATCATACACAGATGATAACTCATCACTAAAGAGGGTTGCTACAAAGCTAAGAATGTGTCCAAAAGCATATGAGGGGTGATGCAAATGATGATTGCTTCAAGATACAGAGACACACTTTGTGCCCATACACTTGAAAGCAAGGACTGGTTAGCTGCTCTGAAACAACTTGAGATATTTGGGTGAGAGTTAACAAACAGTATGACTGCTGTACTGTACTGTCACATGGAAGGCAGGTTACTGAGCTTGTTAAAACCACTGATGTGACAACAATCTTTGCAACAGAGTTTCTTGATATTTAGTGCTGTTAGTCAGATGTACAGCAGGTACATCTATTTCCCAAACTTTCATCCAAAAATTTGGAACACTGCCTCTCATAATATAGAAACCCCAAAGGGTAGCTCAAACTATTAATTTATACTTCTAAAACTTTCACCTGATAAACTAAAATAACTCAGTATTATTTACTGTGGATATCAGATACAAATTTCTTAATACTGAATGTGTGGCAGAACCTTTTAATGTGGAATAGTGGGGAACAAGGAAATCCTGACTCCAAACGAGAAACATTCCACATAATGAAGTATACTTTGGATGTATATATATGCTTGTGAATGCTTTCATAATAAAATGACTCAGAGTATAACATTTTCTAATTCTAGAGAGAATGGAGTGTCTAAAGCATTAACACAGAGATATTTTTGCGTGTAGTACAAATCCCTAAAATATCAACATTCTGGCTTTTGTCCACCTCAAAAGTCTGTTCTATAGTGGAATATAAGAGACTAATAATGGGAAATGAGCAGTTTACCAGGGTCCTACATGCTAACAATTCAGTGGTTACTAAAAAATACTAGTTAGTATAATCTTTAAAATGAATGATGCCCATCTTCCAGGATCTGAGAACTCACTA
This sequence comes from Protopterus annectens, assembly GCF_019279795.1. NCBI lineage: Eukaryota > Metazoa > Chordata > Ceratodontiformes > Protopteridae > Protopterus > Protopterus annectens. Next base: position 119,524,198 of record NC_056732.1, read on the forward strand.
TGCAGTTTTGTGAGAAAATGAGGCAATGGAAGTCATGAAGTAAAGGATGTGATACAAAATGTATTAAAAGCTAATGACAACAAAAATAAAACAAGGAAAGTTATTGGAGTTTAATTTATTTCATATGTTTGCTAACCTTGTCATGGCTGTCTCCCTTCTACAATTTGGGCCACAATGGCAAAAGCAAATCTAATGCCTAAGAGCAGTTTAGAGTAGCTGGAGAATGAGCATGTCTTTAGCATGTGAGAGAAATTCAGAGTACCTAGAGAAAACTTGACACAATCAGATACTAGAGGCCAAGATTGAATGCCAGTCCCAGGATCTGAGAGACAGAGATTGTAAGCCCTAAACCACCATACTTCACAGATTCCTGCTAAACTGAGAGCTGCATAATATTCAACAAGTGTAAATGCTATAAAAAAATAATAATGTTCTCACTGCATCATTTACTTCCATGTTCATAACTTGAGTTTAAGGATTTATAAATAAGGGGTCAAGTAACTTAATCAAAATGAGTTCCAATTTCATCAAATAAAAAAGACAAAAGAGACTGTCAAAAAAGTATTCCTTCTGGTTTATGATTCCCTCTCTATGTAATCACAGTTCAGGGACTGTCACATGTATCACCCTAAATATTATACCCAAGTCTAAGGTTATGGCATGTAGTGGGAAAAGGGAAAACGTCAGCTTTGTCAACAGTCTCTGACCAGCTATGATACTCCAATAACTGTAAAAAAAAAAAAAACAAAATTGCCTCTAAATGTGCATACTGTTAACGAGGAACCATGTCATTTAATCAAATATCGTATCAATGAATGCCATCTACAAATCAGACATATCTGAAGAATGTAGTCACCAAAACAGTTATCCAGTATATGAATAAAGTGCTTCATGAGGGGGCTAGCTGTGTAGATACTCTGCCTGAGATTACATATGCTCAACTTTTTTTTTTAATTGTTTATTTTTCCATGTTTATAAATCATCAAACCTCTAAGGGGCAATCATCCAAGTAACAATAAAGGTATTTTGTGATTTCTCTGGAATCCCTGCAATGAGAGCATTTTTTTTTTATTTTTTCATTTCCATTTTTTCCTCCAGATATGCCCTCCCACCCCCCATGAGGATATGATACTTGCATCACAGAAAAAGGTTATCTGTGCATAGATATTTCCCCAAATGCAAGAACAGACATTGCCATCACCTGCTTGCCCAGTCATGACCACATCCTCCCAGCCCAGTCCAACACAGCATGATGCACTTCCATTTTCCACAAGCACCCTATCATTGAAGCTATGAGATGAGCCTAGCAGGAACCTCTGTCTTAAAAACCCAGAAAGGACATGTCATTCTCTTTCCCTGTGTTGCCAAGTACCTGAGCTGCTAGCCAGTCTCAGGTCATCTGGGGTTAGTCATGGCTTTATCCCTCTTTAGCACTCCTGTAGTCTCCTGTTGGTTCCACTTTAATGTGAGCAGCACTTCAGAAGTAACCAGCTGCTAGTTTTAATTCAAAGCTGTTCAATTTGCAGGGACTTTTGTAATAGTCAGTCATAGTTAAAAGTGCCCTGTTTATGAAAACAGCTCATTTGCTCTCCATAAATAGCAGCTGAATTCAGATGAGAACTCTTTCTCTCAGTACAAACATGTTTTTCAGAATGCATCCTGGCTGAGATGAGTGTACAAGCTGCCACCATTTAGCTCAAAAGGCTTCTGATATGACTAACTGTAAAAAAATGCTTGAGAACCTGATGAGAATGGACAGAAACAGATACTTCAAAGCTTGTTGGGAACAGCTAGCCAGTATGACATGATATAGTACAGGAAAGCTATATGAATAAGAGTGCATTATTAATTAAAATACTGTTGCCACATCTGATTGCTATATGAATATGTGTTATCACAGTTTAGCGAATATTCATTGGTAAATCAATAAATGAACTGAAGTTAAAATACTGCAGGACTCATTTAACAATTGAAATACATGGTTACAAGATGTTGATATAGGGCTTAGTGCAGAGAAAATAAAAATGTTAAGGGCTGTGAATGTTAATATGCAGGATACATACTAGTGGATGATGAATATGTAACTAGGTTGTTACTGAGAAATGACTAATGATTTTTCAAGGAAGGTGGAATATGAGATGGCTAATATATTGCTGTACATATGAGAATCTCTGTAGTGAAAACCAACAAAATTCAGGAAAATGTTTAACTCAAAAAGCTCAAAACTACGTTTCTTCTAACAACATCTTCAGAAGGTTTATCAAGAAAAAATGAAGAAAGGAAAACGTTTTCTTTCAAACTCTTTACAAAATTCTGTAACTGAATATAACCAGGATGACTATCTCAAAATCTAAACAAGGTAAACTTAGTCTCAGATTTTTAGCAAGATTCAGCTTTTTGTAAGACCTCACTCTAATAAAATGATCATTTAAAAACATGTATAATCTTAGTATAAAACAATATAAACTCAAAAAATGACAGTTTTCTAAAAGTAAAAAGAGAACAATCAAAAAGAAGATAATCTTAGGACAGAACAATTTGAACTTCTGAAGTGTGTAATCCAAAAACAAAAATCTAATATAGGATATAGAAACTGCCTTAAGTGGTATTGACAGTAGATGAAAACAAGATGAGCATCAAATTTAAAAACTAAAACTATGTAAACAAAACAGTTGTATAGCAAATAAGAGAGAAGGTCTGGAAAACAGCGAAAGGATGTGCAACATACGCATTTTGATCTCCCTGAAGAAAAATGAAGGTGAGGACATTATTTCCTTCCTTAATTATTGGATGTGACTGTTTCTTAACCTTTCCAAAGGTCAGTCTTTTGACTTAAAAAAACTATTGTGCCATAAGTAACCATATTTCTACAAACTCCTCAATACCCCCAAGGTCTATTATTGTAATTTTTTTTTTTAATTCTCTTTGGACAAAGAATTAGTTTTAAGAACAATTTAGTCAAAAAATCTACTTTGAAAATGAGTAAAAAATATAATCAAATTGGTAATAACTATGCAGCTAAAACCTTAGAGACAAGAAATAAAAGGTTGGTCATTAATTCACCTTTTGAAACAAACCAATATTTAAGTTCAATTGTTGTATCAAGCTAGAATAAAAATATTTCCAGTCAGGACCAACATTTTTTAAAACTTTGGAGGAAGTCTTATCCACACACACACACACACACACACACAGACACACACACACACACACACACACATCTACAGACACGCGCAGACAGACACATACTCACACACACATCAATAAAATGGTTATATTATTAGAATAAATGGATTGGTCTGCCAATTCATTGAAAAAGAAACATCAGAAAAATCAAACTGAACTGGAATATCTTAAAAAAAAACAGAGAAAAGAGAACAATTTCTACTTGTGTTATTACTTCTAAGGAAAATAAAATGCCACAAAGTACTTCAATAGATACTTAAACTTCTGTTTAGGAAAGTTTTTATGGACATTAAAGGATCATACATAAATGACTAGATATATTTATAATAGTAAAATATTTTCTAATATACTTAAGCTTATGCTCAATAAAAGGGGGATCAAAGAGAGGAAAAGAGAGAGAAACAAAGAGAAAAGCATGGAAAATGAATGAGGGATGAGAGAAAAAAGGGATGAGAACTTTGTTTCTAAATGACAGTTTCCAACCATAACTAAATAACACACAGTTTTACAGTCTGTTGTACTTAAGATTGTGCTCAGTTTAGTGTTGCTGATCCACTTCCTTGTGGTATTCACTTAGTCAATATTTAAATTTCCCTCACTCCTCCTCAGTAGATCTGTAGCCATGGATATGCACTTCTCTCTCTGTGTGGCCAGTCTGGTTGAGATGGGTGTTATGACACATTGTAGAAATTACCTCATGCACACTGAAAGCCCACTTAATTTTAATAAAACAGAGTATACAAGAGGTGTAAATACACTTTAATGCTGGAGGCAAGACTCTCTCATACTACCAAAACTAATCCTACAGAAGTTGTCAGTGACACTTTCATTACACCTACTGCACAGGGTAAAGGCCCTACTCACAAAACTACTTATGCTGAGGCACGTACATGTAGTCTTCCTAAAACATTAAGACCTCTTACAAAGCACAATCCAAAAAAGGGTTTCAGCCATCAAGTAAACATTCCATTAAAATACCACCTACACCTATTCTATATCCAATGCCTCTACTGCTAAACATTTAAAGCAAACCAGTGCACAGCCAAATTTCCTGGCATTGGTGATTCTATGGTGAGGTACACCAATGTCCCCCCCCCCCCTCACCAGACTGAATAAGGAGGAAGTCATGGTTAGCTGCTTTATAGGGCTAGGATCAATCAAGTCACACAGGCACTTAGGTAATTGAACTACATGTACAAGTATGACTCTGCCATAGTCCATGTGGGTGTGAATGACTTGACACATACTCCCTTGACTATATGAAGTAAGACATGATTGAGCTCCCTGCTTATGTGCTTCAGGGAGGTATGAACCTAACACTGAGCAGCATACTACCTTCTTCAAGGATGATGCCACATTACCAACAGAAAATGATTGATTTTAACAATTGGGTTAGCTTCTGGTTTTAATCCAAGGGGGTACACTATTTGACAGTCTAGGAGGAGATAGTTGACAAACCACAGTACTTTGCCAGGGACAGTCTGCACTTACCCCTCTAGGATTTTGAATATTGGCAAATACATTGTCAACCACCAAAGTCTTTCTTAGGCAATGCCAAACTGATAAACATCCCAACTTAAATGAATCTATGAAGTAATATCTAAAGGTGGTACTGCTCACTGTGTGTAGTAATGGAGACGTGGTTTAAAATCGTGGACAGTACCATGGCAATGCAAGGTTAGAATGCCGTTCACATGTTTAGACCAGCTACTGCACAGGAGGGGACTAAATGTTGAGGAGTCTCAGTCTATATTAAAAGCAACATCACATCCAGACCAGTTAAAGTGTATGACCCCTGGTACTCATACACATGCAACTCATCTTAAGCAGGGTCTTGTACCATATCCTTGCAACCTATAGTTCACCCTCCATGTCCCAGAAAACCCATTCTACTAATTGCAATGTACTAGAGTCCCTCACTGTACAACTTAATACCCAATATAATATGCATGGAAGAGCTCAACTATCCCTCTATAGACTGGGAATTCTACACCACTTCTAATGCACAAGCCCAGGGATTCTTAAATATCATTATCAATAACATCCTAGAATAGTTGATCCATTCTCTTAACATGTACAAATACCTTGTACTCATGTACATGGGGGAGTGATGTTCCTTACCTAATTTAATGTCTTTGCTCATCAGATCTGACCATAACGCAGTATTGCTTAAAATAAAAATTAAATCTAGGGACCCAAAAAATCAAAAACCTTTAGGAACTATTCCAAGGCTAGCTTCTCTCTACTAAGCAACCCCTTAGCTAAATTCCAAGCAGCCCCCAAATCCAGTAAACACCACAGCATACGCTGAGCTATTTACAAAATCTCTGTACAGCCATACTGATATCTGTAAACAGCAAGGTGTGCGCATTCATATTAAAAATAAGACAAACTCAATAGACAAACCATACTTTTGGAATCACAATAACAATCAGTTATACAACAAAAGAAAAAAAAAATATTGCATAAAAATAGGATAAACAAAGCCGTACATACTAAAAGCCCCCTGACCAACCTAAGCAGGTAGCTAAGAGGGTTAATTAATACCTCAAAGGCTAAATTTGAAAAAAAACGCTCTTTAGGCAAAGGACAAACAAAAAACTTTCTACAGCTATGTCCGTAACCTCAGGGGAAATACTCAGTAATGCAAAGATCTTATTGTAAATGGCATCACCCACACTGAACTGGAGGCTATTGCCAATGTTTTGGTTGGCGGTTTCAATTAACTCCCCCTTCCCATAGTCCAAAGGAAATACTCTATACCACAATCCCCCCAACCAGGGACAGGTCATCAATGTACTTTTCAAGGCCAACACTTTATCAATGGGTCCTAATAACATCCTGGGTTGATTAATAAATAGCATGAAACATGACCTCTCTGGTCCACTCAAATCACTTTTCATCTGGAGCCTACAGTCAGGTTTTGTGCCCAAGGAATGTAAGAAGGCTACAGTCATTTCTCTGCACAAAGGAAGTCTAATCACTGATCTGATTAACTACAGGCCCATATGTCTGACCAGCATCATATGCAAGGCCATGGAAAGAATCAGCATGGGCATGACAAATGCGGACATCGGTAACCTACAAATGCTGGACCCATCAAAGTTTGGCTTTGCTAAAGGATGGTCTTGCCTATTAAATATGGTGTACTTCTTTGAAAGGATCAGCAAACCAATGGAAGAAGGCAAGATTCTGCACTCAGCTTACCTCGACCCAGCCAACGGTCTTGATGCAATACCCCACTGAGGCATTATAACAAATGGTGCCAAAGCCATGGTCTTAAACCCAATGCTAAGAAATGCATAATTGTACTCTTTGGAAAGTCAATCATTGCAGCTAATTACGATGTTGATAATATGCCTCTAAGAATCAATTCAGTGGTCAGGGATCTGTGTACCCACATAAACAGTAGCCTTAACTTTGATTATCACATAGCCGCAGTGGTGAGGAAATCCTTTTATGTTGTGCAACCTATAAGTAAAGTCAGGGCATGTAGGTCCAAAGTGTGTGTGTGTGTGTGTGTGTGTGTGTGTGTGTGTGTGTGTGTGTGTGTGTGTGTGTGTGTGTGTGTGTAAATATATATATATATATATATATATATATATATATATATATATATATATACATACATATATACACATCTCAAAGAGGTGACATTGTTGTCTAATGCAAATATTCCTGACCTTCTTGGCCTTAATGGTGTAGGTTCTGTCAGATATCTAGTTACCAATGCAGTGAACTGTACACGGGTTAATGTTGAGATGGAAGAGTTTGTTAATCCCAACATAGGGGACAGTGTCAAAGGCCTTGGTAATGTCTAGATAAGTACTGCAGCTTGTACGCCCCTTATCCCTGGCCTCAGTAACCCTTTCAAATAATTCAGGTATTGATATGCATCCAGGGATATAAGGTCATGTGTATTATTGCTTATCTGTTCTGCTATACTGTGTTCCAAAGCCTTGTATATAATAATAGTGAGACTACTAAGCCTACCATTCCCAAGTTCAGTAGAGGGAACACCTTTATGCAAAGGTACAGAAACTGACATTCTCCACTCTTGTGGAACAATTGAGAGAGTCAGGTTGAAGAATAGATGGAGGAGTTTTCCTAAGGGGAACTTTATACTTCTCAGCAGGCACTCAGGGATGTTGACAGGACCCATGAAAGTAGTGTTTTTAATTTTGGAAAGTGCCAAAAGGACTTTGTCCAAATTGATCTCAGGTGGGAGAATGAGGGAGAAATAGAGGGAAGAATGGGGAGAAAAGTAGAGGTTGTGGTGAGTGAAACTGGAAGAGAATATGTCCACAAGATAGAAGCAGGTCTCTAGGTAACAGAGGAGGATGAACTATTTGAAATAAATTCAGTACAGAATCATAAGTTACTTCTAATCTTCCTAAAATTGCTGAAGAAGATCTTATGGTTTTCTTCTGAATTAGTTGCAATCCTACGTTCATAGTTGGCCTTCTATTTCCTAATGATATGTCTGTCAGTTCTTACTTATCAGTTTAAAATCCACTTTATATTGATGATGCAGACATCTTTTAATGATTTCCAGCAGCTTTTTCATTTTATTATAGACTATGCTGATGTAGTCGTTTCACAGTATGTGTTTAATTTTAAACCTGCCTTTATGTTTACTCTGGACTGGTTCGCATGCTTCAATGTATATAACAAAGAAGTAGTACAATTCAGAGCAGTAACCAGCCTTAGTTACAAGTGATTGTCAATAAGATCAGTAAATAGTAAATAACTGATCTTGGAATAATCCCTATACAGAGGAACTATCTGGGGCCACAAAACAGGCTTTCATAGAGAGGATCACAGCAAGATGGTCAGATTTGACTAGGGAGGGCGGGAACAAACAGACTGGTGCAAGTGGGAGAAATGCTTGTGAGGACATCATCTAGAAGACTAACAATCTTGTCAAGTGTATTGGCATTTACAAAGTCCAATAATCTCTGAGCATATTTGTTGCTAGCAGTAAATGGTTGCCAGTATATCTGTGGATAGCTGAAGTCAAGCATAAGAAAAGTATTTGGTTTGACTGTTAATTTTTCTATCTGGTTAAGGTATTCTCAGAAGGGGTTATAGATGGGGATGTATAATTGTCTATAATAGGATAAATATTTTTTTGTGCATGAATATGTCCAGATTTATATCATGAAATGTCTGGTGAGAAATAATGAAATTATGAATAAATATAAATATATAAAATTATATAATATATAAAACTATAGGGAACTATGAAACCTTGCAAAAAAACATATTGTCCTTGACAAAAAATCCTTTTATCTTGACCCACAAAGAAGCCTCCACTCTAATCCAAAAAGATTCTGGATTGCCATCAACAAACTCTTATATCCAGGGAATCCATCTCCTCCTAATCCATCCCCTAACAGCTCTCCACTTGAAACTGACACTCTTCTGAACTCCTTCTTCATAGATTCCTTACAAAACCTAATTAAACCAAACAAGGATACCTGCCTTAACACCCATCTCCCCCCTCCCACAAAACACCTTTCTCAATCATGCCTGTGCCCACATCCGTCATCAGATCTCTACTGTAAACTAAAGCCCCCCTCCCCCTCTGCTGATAACCTGCCACCACTATACCTCAGACTTGCATCCCCCTCTATTGCCTATCCAGTCTTCATACTTATCAATAGGACAATTGAGGAAAATTGTGCCCTAATATCTGGAAAAAGTCCTATGTTATACCCTTACATAAAGGAGGTAACTCCACAGACCCCTCCAACTTCAGGCCTATTGCTATTCTATCCCCCCTTTCTAAGATTCTGGAAAAGTGTGTAGACAAGCAAGTCATCTCATATCTCATTCAGGAAAATCTCATCACCCCAATGCAACACGGATTCCGACCACATCATAGTACATCTACAGCATTACTATCCTTCACTCACTCTATCGCTACATCCCTTAATAATAATATTATCAAATAGTGCTCAATCAGTCAAATGGCTCTCTGCAATTTCACATTTCCTCCCCTTTCAAACTGTGTGCCCCAAGGCTCCATCCCGGGCCCACTGTTATTTAACATCTTTACAAATAACCTCTACCAATCCTGCCCTCACTCCACACTCATACAATACGTTGATGACTCCACCATCAGCATGACTTCTGACAGTCTACCCCACCTACTCTTCCTCATTCAAGATACCCTCTACTTAGTTGAAAGATGGCTCACAACTAACTCCTACTTAACCCCAATAAAACAAAACTACTCCTCTTCCTCCCCAAATCCCTCCAGCACCTCAAAGCCTCCTTCTTGGTCTCTTCTCTAAACAACACCACTATTAAGGTCGTTTCTCATACTAAACTTCTTGGTGTTTATATAGATGACAAACTTAAATTTGACATCTACATCAATAACTCCATCAAGAAAACACACCAAAACTAGGACTGCTATACAGAAACAAACAATTCCTAACACAAGAATCCAAATTGTCCCCAGCTCAAGCCTACCTACTACCTAACCTTCTATATGCTCCCAAAATCTTCACTCATCTCCCAAAAAATTTGTCAACCAAACTCGAACATACATATAACAAAATTGCTAGATGTGCCCCTCACTCACATCACTGCCTCTCCTTACAAAAACTCAACTGTTTAGAACTTCATAATCAGCACCTTCTGACACATTCTATCCTCCATCAACCTGCAGCCTGTCCATCACTAGCAACACTCATCTCTTTCTATGTCCCCAACTGGGAACTTCGTAGTTCTGACCAACACTTCCTTCAAATCCTCAAATCAAATAAATCTATAGGAAAAATGCTATATAGCCACTCAATTACCACCTCTTGGAACCAACATTCTCTCCAAATCAGAACTATCCAAACTTCAAACTCGTAATAAAGGAACATCTGCTTAACTCCTGGACCTGGACCTGCACCTGTAAAGATCCAACTTGAACTCTGCCTCCTCTGCCTCATCCTTCCCCACTTTTCTACCCCTTTTACTTATATCTATTCCTACCTGTATCTTATTTCTATTTTCCCTAGCCTTTCACCTATCCCTACCAGTATACTCCTATCTTCACTTTATACTTCCACGGCCTCTCTTTCTCCTCTAACTTTCTACACCCCTCCCTTTCTTTTGCCTTGTGCGAGGACCTACCTTTCTGGCACTGAATGCCTCACTACTGTTTACTTATGTTTGCAATTTCCCTTTCAAATAATGATGTTGATATATCTGTGATGGTATGGCACATAACAGTAATACATACCTGTGTCCAATTTACCTTCTCTTCAAACATTTTATAAAATTTAATCTAGTTATGCTGTATGTACTCTTTTTCATGATTGTATGGCTAAATACTTTGATTGTAAAAGAAAATACATTTTTTGTACTGGAGATTTTCTCCTTGGGTCTCTGCTGAAAAGGGACATCTGTCCACCCAGATCAACCCGGTCAATAAATGGCAAATAACTAACTAAATGAATAAATAAATAAACTGCAGATAGTGTCACACAGTTTCTGGTGGATATTAATCCATGCTAGGTGTACGCTGGAACCCTGAGAGTGCTATCACTGCAATGGAACCAGGATTCTGTAATTAACTGATTAATTAATTAATTAATTAATTAATTAATTAATTACATTTGTTTAATGGTATGGTCTGACTGGGTAGACAAGTTGTCCCTTTTCAGTGGAGACCTAGGGAGAAAAGTTCCACAGTGGAATGAGTAAACAGTAAAACAATAGATAATACATTTTAGGCAGTAAGCATAAATACATTAACATATATTCTGATATTCTGTAGATTAAGGAAGGCCTCAAGTTTATGATACTTGGGCCTTGTTAAAGAGCAGTTTAAAATATCCATAAATAACATTAATTACCTTTTAGTCTTGAGTCAAGAATAACTCTTCAGGATGTACAAAACATTTTTTTTTATTTAAATCCTCATACATCAGTGCTTGGAGACTATATTCGCAATTAAAAAATCAGTCTCACCAAGCAGAAAAAATACACAGTTTTTATTTACTTTTCTTATCAGTGTCATGCATGCAGAATACTGATGTGGTCAAATAGGATTTATTGTGCTTCTCGCTTAGTGCTGCATGTGAACACTCAACAATCATGTTTTTATTAACAATAATGTTTTAGAAAAACGCAAGCCATCTAACTTGTTAATCAATCTTGTTTCCTGACCTTGTACATTTCAGTACCAGTACATTGTAACTCCCCAACATTCCTTGTAACTGCCCATCCCAACCTAGGAAGGTCAGAGCTTACATACAGTGTGTGTTGTTTCTTGCTTTCAGAAAACAGTCTTTATAACATCCCTTAACACCGTCAGTGATTTATTTACCTTCAGTCTTCTGTTAATACACTTGCAGTTTGATATTAAAATGCAGTTGTGAAACACTTAGAACTAGAGTATTTGTGTTTTGCATAACTATGCATCTATACTTCATATTTTTAACATTAGCAAATATTAAACAATTTATCAAGCATATTTGTGAAGAAATTGTAAGTTAATATGCATTTTGTGCAGAATAATCATGACAGATGCATTTTCTCTAACAGACTCCCTCCTCTGAAACTACTAGTGTCATAAAATACACAATTATATTTTGATTTTCCTTAATTTGATAAATATGTTTCATCTGTAGTGATTGAGTTTTCATTCATCAGGTACAAGTGGCATTTCACATGCCGGTGTGATCCCAGACTTTGTGATTACAGTCTTCAGAACAGAAAATATTAAAACAATTATAAGGATAATACCAGTTTTTATACCTCGTAATTTACCAGTTTTCAGGTTACCAAATACACTGCCCAAGCATCCAAAAAGTGTCCAATTTTAGAACTACTGTCCAAATATCTGGCCCTCTGCTCCATGACATTGGCCAACTTTTCCTGTTCATTATGGGAGTCAGTAATACAAGAACAACAATGGTTGTTATGAGGGCACATGACCCCCCTTTTCTAGAAGGCATTATATTAAGTGCCAATTGGATCTGTAACACTATAGTTCATATTGCAGTCAGTTTTCCATTTGTCATTGTGATGTGATATGAAGTATGGTTAGCTACCTCCTGAAGAATTTGAGAAAGCATGGGGATTTCAAGCATTGTCCTTTGCACTCCATACCCGGGAGTTAACTGAAAATACTTGCTCTGCCCAGTGGGATTGCTTGCTAATTTCTTAAGTCCACCTGCTGGTGGGTGTTTGAAATGCTAAATAGCAGGACTAATATAGCCTACAAAGCAACATCCAGGCCAGTTTGTGGGTAACCAGGGGTAGGCACGATCACCACAGGTGTAGTAATAATCCTCTGTCATGTCCATGCCATGCCCCCAGTCATAGCATTTTAACTGTAAAGAGTTCAACACACTTTCATGTCTAGTGTCATTGTATTTGCTGATTCCCACTGGCAAAGTCCCATTTCTGGCATAACATGTGTGTCCATGATTTGTGGTGGCAAGCTGAAGAGAAACAACCTTTAAAAATTAGTCAGATTATACCAGATTAAATCAGTATCACTAAGATTTTTCTCAAATGTTACTTGTGATGCAAGAATTAGAATCATGGGAATCCCTGTCTTAGAATGTTGAGGTATATGCGAACAACAACAGTTTGTCACAGCGTACTGTCAAAGAACCAACAGGAAACTGATTTTCTCTCAACCAGGTTATTAAAGGAAACAGCAAGTAAAACAGAGCAAAGGTACCTGATGTCATGGGATTCATCATGAGGTGCTGTTTTAGTTGAATTTTTATCCTTATATGTTTACTGGGCAGATGATTCATCCTTCACACATCGATCTTCTTTCGCCAGCAGTGATGATTCATCTGGAACACATGGCAGGTCTTCTTACAGTGGGATGAGTGAATTCAGGATGGTTGTCTTGCACAGTGGACTGCAGTCCAGGTGATGAGGATTACAAGGTAAAGGGCCTTTTTATCTCTATCTCAAACCATTTTTTGGAAGGTTTTTACAAAAACCCAGTCACCCAGCTGCAGTTGGTGACAGGGCTGGTCAGGTGGTGGAAAAAGAGATACTGCTGTAAGAAATGAATATTTTCTTTTTATTATCCATTAGAGTTGATATTTTCATTTGATACAGGGGGGAGCAAATGGAAGGGCTATGGGTCTTCCCATTAATATTTCATAGGGTCTCAGTTTCCTTGTAGAATTCAAAGTGCGTCTGGCCATTTAAATTTTGTTTAGTACAAATCTTTGAGAAAAGAAAAACAATTTTTTTAAAGGGTCCTATTAACCCACTCTACTAGTCCAGATGATTGTGGATGGTTGGGACAGTGAAGACTAAGATTAAAACCTGATAGTACAAGGTACACCAAAATTACAGAATCTGCTTTGTGACATGGGTGAGCTTTTACAAAACATACAGATTACCAATAGAACATTATTGTAAATTATGTACTTTAGTCATCTGGACAAAGTCCATCTGTACATTAACAAAAGGTCCCCAAGGTGGTGGTATCTGACATTGTAGTTTAAACAATTGCACAGTTATTAACATACTGAAGTATCAAAGAGGAGACAGGAGTGCTATATCAACTGCAGGTAATTTGATTAAAAAAGCTGCCTTACCTGCATGGGCTAGTAAAAGATATGCCCTTACCAGGGAAGGTGGCAAGGAGGCAGGCGTCACCAGTCGGCCGTCTGGATCTTGTCATACTCCATTAGAGGATTTAATATATCCATCCTTGAGCCACTTCTGAACATCTCCCTGTGATGCCTTAGCTTGAAAACTGACACTTTTATCAAAATCAAACATTTCATTATTATTAGAGTTTTACAATAGCATTACATAAGAAATATTACAATTTTATAATCTGCTTAGTGGCATAATCTGCCATATTATTTATGCCCTTTTGATGGGCACTCAATGAAAAATTTTAACAGAAAAAAACACTTTCTCTTGTTCTTCGTTTTGCTCAGGCACATCTTCATTTTGATCGAGCACAATCCAAAAATGTAATCTGGCTTTGTGCATAGGAGTGTCATTTAAGTCCTTTCTAGAAGAAAGCAGATAATTATTCACACACACACACTCATGTTCTTTACCATCCTCAGCAATAGATAACAAAAATGCAGGATTTAGAATGGAACAGCGTATTAGAGAAACAGATGGCTCAGGGAAAAAAAAGTGTGCATTCATATTTAGTTAGACGTGCAGTCAAGAGGGGTTGAGTTTCATTTTAAGTCATAAAGATGATTCAGAGTGAGGGATAGCTACTGTAAGAGCTTACTCTGGGATACTAAATGATCAAGATAACATACATGAGATAACCATAGCTGTAATTTTTTTTTCCTTTTGACACTTTGTGTCTTTTTTTCTGAAGAGCTAATTAAAAGATGTAGAGTATTCTGTTAACACAGCTGAAAAGAATCAGACGCTGTTAATAAATTATTTACATATTGCACTAACACAAACCCATCTGGAAATGTCACATCCTTTAAATAATTTTTTTAGAATTTGAGAAAATAATGAAAGAGGTTCAGTGCATCCTTGTGGCAACTGTGTCCATGTATACTACTGTCCCTTATAACTCAAAGCAAACAGAAATTGACTTTCAGAATGGATAGGTAGAGAAAAAAATTGCTGAACAGAGATCTGTTACAGAAAAATATTTCACTGTAGATGGTATGCAACTAAGTATTGTTGCTGATTTTAGAACCACAGAAAAAGTTGGTAATACTGCATTGTTTACAGACGATAGATCTGGCGCAAACCTATAAGTATTTTATTATATATTCTTTTATTTTTACTTTTACAGGGAGAATAGGAGTATTACAAAGACTTTTAGTTGGCACTATTTATTTCTTGTAGCAAAGACTAAATTACAGGTTTGATTTCCTGTTGTGCTTCTGATTTCAGTGGATACTAAGGAATTTTAGGGAGGGGTTTTGATAGATTCAGTTTTATTTTTACAGGTTTTGTGGATTTTACTATACTGACTTCATTAGCATGTTTAACCCATAAGTTAGCAGGTACCTGCTGCAGCAGTTTTCAGTTGTCTGTATGCCTTCAAAAGGCTCGTCTCAGCTTTTGCTAAGAATTGTAACACTTCCCCCTCTGATTCTGGTGGAACATCTAGATACACCCCCTCTGGTGTACAGAAAACAGTACCACCCAGCTCACAGAGAAGATTCACTGGTGCAGTTGTACTCAAAGAAAAGAACACCTTTCTTGTCAATTGGACCTAAAGAAATGAGTATAGGTTTTAAAACAGGATACGTAACAGTAGAATTTGTTATATCGACTGCCTTTACTTTGTTCCTATACTGGTATTTAACTGTCTGTGGTAATTTTTAATACAGACCTAGTGTTTCCAGTTCTACCAAGAATATAATTCGATTTGCATTTATTTCTACTTTAACATAGGGTCCTTTATGATCCAGTGGCAGCAAAGGGTCAAGATTTATTTTTGTTTTATTACCCTGCCATAGTCAGTATGGTGATTTGCAGCACTTAGTATGGACTTATGTCTTTTTCCTGCCAGTCTATAAGCAGTTGCTTCATTTGATTTTGTACAGGATTTGCAAATCCTGCACAAAGGCAGCTGCAATAGCTGGTTTAGCTTGTTCATTTGGGTCTGATATTTTTGAGTGTTTAGCAAACACTGTTTTAAGGATGACTCAAATAATCTGCAGGGGAATTATCTTTATTTTGCCTACATGCCTGACACACTTTTGTAATTTAACAACACTATCCTTTTATCTATTAGTACATTTTCTGTTGGAGTGAAATTTGTTATTTTAGCCTTTTCAAGTAACTGTGTTCTTATTTCATTTGAAGCAACTTCCAGAAGCAGCTGATTTAAATCTGTCAAAGTAGGGTCATAATAGTTTTATTTCCTCCCTAAACCTTCAATTTTTTTTCTCAGTTAGAAAACATTTAGACATACTATGCAAATCAGCATTAGACTCCCATTTTTATTTTAAGGTGCCAAAAGTCTTCTGCAGAGGCAATAGCCTCTTGTCCTACACTATCATGTGAGTGTTTGTGATACACAGGAATGTCAAAGACCAGTACTCCTGTTGGAAAGGTAGAAGCTTCTTGAGAATGATAGGAAGAAGAAGAAAGAAAAACCTTTTTAACTGTAGATGTCTGTTCAAAGATGAGAGTTAAACAGGAGAACTAAGTTTAGATGTGACAGTACCATGCTGAACGTGTTCAAAATGCAGAGGTCTGAGGAACAGCAGAATCTTGTACAGCGGCCACCCGTACCGGTACATATGCTGGTGGGGTGCAGTAGCTACTGGAAGATTATCATCCTCTTGAGACGTCTCTGCTTTTTGGCCATCCTTAGTTTTTTTTTTTTTCTTTTTTTTCAAACCTGGCAAAACAGGATAAAAATATCCCTTTTTACTGGTCTGTACTGCTTTCTTAACATATTTTGCCTGTTGCAACAGTTGTTTATTAGCATCCTGTAACCCCCTTAATGCTGACTCTTTTTCACTTTTAAGAGCTTCGGTATACCAAGAATAAAATACTGGCATTTATTGCTCACTTACTTAATACCTTTCAAGTTCATGAATTTATTCCTATCATAAGTTTCATTTAATGGAAATACTCCAGCAGAGCAATTCTTAGTAAGCTGAAATCAGTCATGCAAATGCTTACAACTTCCTTTATTTTAACTATAATACACAAAATATGCAGGTGTTCCTTTTTCAGGGATTCAGTCTTGCTTGCTTATCTTTGTTTCTCTTTTCTTTTGTTTTTAAGTTACCTTACAGATTTTGGATCCTGGAAGTTTAGAAGGACGAAAAATAACTATATCAAACCAAACACCGTTCAGGGAGGGAAGGGTAGGACAGAGGAGAGGTTTTGATCAGCCTTTTCCTACATCTCCCGCTTGCTTTTATTGTATCATGAGCTCAAAAATTACAGATCCAGCATTGCAATAGGGATAAGTGTGTTCAGAACTGACCACTCTTTCAGACCCTCAGAGGGTACTTTCACACAGTCACACCTGGACTTAATTTAACAACAGACACATTTGCGTTTCAACATACTGTAAGCACATAAATTTCAATTAACTCTACTTTTAACTGTTGTCTTTTTCTCTCTCTCTCTATTTCTGTCTCTGCAGTCATAATATCACACAACACAGACATCAGTTGTACATTAAAGCAGCAGAAAGCAAACAGTTATACCTCTTGCCTTTATTTATGAGGGTACTGCCCTTGACACAAGGCACCTCCTTGTGTTAAATTCTCTCTCTCTTTTTTTTTATACACACATACACACACACACACACACACACACATATATATATATGTGTGTGTGTATATATATATATATATATATATACACACACACACACACACACACACACACACACACACACACACACACACACACACACACACACACACACATGTACAGTAACAATTTGTCCTTAGTTTCTGTGGGATCCACCCACTATAACCTTGATGGTACTGCCCTCAACAAAAGGCACCTCCTTGTGTTTATTTTATATATTAATAAACTTTTTGCTATTTCTTGTGGGAACTGCCCACTATTACTTTTACATACAATGAATAAGCAAATTTTTGTCATTTTACAAGGCAGCAGATACCACATACCGAACAAGCAACTCAGTCATTTAACAAACAGGAACCTCATATACTTAAAAAGCAAAGTCAGGCATTCAACAAAATAGTACTTAAAAGCAAGGTTAGTCATTGAACAAAACAGGACATATGGTATACTTAAAAGCAGTAAGTCGTTTAACAAACCACTACACAGTATATACTGAAAAAAAGTTAGTTGTTTAACAACACAATAAACACATAGCCACTATTACTTTGAACTGCAGTTTGTCTTGAAAGAAAGAAAGAAAGAAAGAAATGAGGCTCAGCAACAAACCAATTTGTCCAGGGACATCTTCAGAAGGTGGTAGATAAATATATTAGTGGGAGTTAAGAGGTTTGGGGAGATGAAAGGTTTAAATGGAAGGAAGGATGATTTTGGAGGAAATGAGGTAAGGGTGGGGAGTGCTTAAGGCGTTTAGACAAGTGTAGCTGGGTAAGTAATCACATTTTGGTGTGAACTTGCTACAGTGCAGGTTTACATCCGAGATGACCTGCATGTATGATGGTGGTCAGGTAGGCCTTGGATTAATTGTGGGGGCATGGACGAAGTTGGCAATGTGTTTTTTTTTTGTCTCTCTCTTCTCTTTGCTATTTCATAGTACTTTCTTGTCATGATTAGAGTGGAGGGGAAAGGTGTTCAGGCCATATGAGTGGAGACTGTGCTGCAGGGTACTTCTTAGTGAGACTGGTTCTTTTAAAAATAGCTTTTAAATGTCTGTAGCCATTTGTGCTTCATTGGAAAGTAGTGTTACGTCAGTCCCCAGGGACATTCTTTAGCTTTCGTCATATGGTGGGCGTCATCTGGGGATCAGAAGCTCAGTGATATCTGAAGGTAGGCCGCCAGGTGGGTTTTCTGCTCTGTCAGTTCTGACAGGGACATTGGCGGCAAAGTGTTTTTCATGAGGGTTTGGAGTATTGAGTTATGCCTCAGTGAGATGGATGAGTAGCAGGTGTGGAAGTTACTGTATGACATCAATCTCGTTACTTACGAACACAAAATTGGGGATCATATGCTTTGTGTACACTTTGCTGTGGATTTCATGCTCTAATTGTTAGAGACATTTGTGGTGGTGGTTGCAAGCCACACACATCTTTTCCTGGGCGGAGGGGAAGTCAGTGTGGTGGTCGGCTGCAGGCTGTCCATTTTTCCATGGGTGTGGGTTCTGCCTGTGTTTTCTTGAGCAGATTTTGCATTTCAGGTGGAAGTTGGTGCATGCCTGTGGACTGTCTTGCTCTTCCGATTTGGGAGTACACCAACTACATAGGCTGTGCTGTGTTAAAAAAAAAAAAAAAAAGAGCTGGAATGTGTTCCTCTTTCTGAGATTGTCGTGGCTGTGATTTCATTTCAGGACTTGGGGAAGTTCTGTTCTGTAATAAATCAGACAAAGCTTAACAGGATTAAGGGAACTCCAAGGAGGGAAGAAAAACAAAAACTAAGGATTTTTTCCATTGTAACAACTATTGATCGGAGACCTTGACAGAGTGGGAAAATGTTGGCTGAAATAACCTCTTGGGAAAGTGCATGCATAGTGTGGGATTCCTAGTGTGAGCTCTGCTTGCTATGTTGTGGCATGGATGTAAGGGGTGCTATACTTGGGGGCTTGTTAATGTCCTTGTTGGGTTAATTGCTGACTGGATTTTTCCACCTAAGCAACAGGGGTCTTTTCGTGGGCTTGGAGTTATTTTGTCAACAGGGTGTGCTGTGTGCATGTGTGGCATACTGATGTCTTATGTGATGCGGCTGATCTTTCCAGAGCTGTCTTCTGGTAAATGTGGCTGCAATAATAATATATAAATATATAAGATTCCAGAGGTTTATTTTAGCAGCAGAAGTTCGGCGCAAGTTTGAATTAACCTTCCAATTCTCTTCCTTTGATACGTATAAAAAAAAAATACTTATTCTACATCAGAGGTCTGAGTCAGTGAAGCCTTTTGGCCAAGACAGTGGAGTGGTTACTTTTGTTTTCCTAGTTTTCAAGTGTGGGTATTTTTACAGGCCTCAGTCGTCTTGCTGCTACTATCTGCAGTTGGGTCATTTGGTTGTACGAGTCTGTTAAGTCTGGGTCCATATATTTCAAGTTAGTGCTGACAGCTATAAGACCTAGGGAATGAGACCAAGGATTCCATTTAGAGGGACAAATTTTAAAAACATTTGGGAACATACTTCAGAGATATACAGTAATCAAAAAAAAAAAAAAAAAGAGAGATAAATAATAAAATGCTGCTTAAAGATATGGTGGGTGCAACCAAGTTGAGCACACATTTGAAAGGAGGAGTTTATACCTTACAACTAAGAGTTAGATTAGTAAAGGGTGCTGCTGTTCAATGGGTAGTTGTGTTTTGTGCAAGTATGCCTCTGTTTTATATGGAGAATATCAGGTCCGACTTTAAAGGAAGGATCTATGAATACATGTATGGCATTAAAGGCAATCAGCATAATGCCCAATTTAAACTTATTGAGAGGCAGCCAGATCAATAACTTAGT
Source organism: Protopterus annectens (assembly GCF_019279795.1). Taxonomy (NCBI): domain Eukaryota; kingdom Metazoa; phylum Chordata; order Ceratodontiformes; family Protopteridae; genus Protopterus; species Protopterus annectens. Next base: position 119,544,466 of record NC_056732.1, read on the forward strand.
TTTTTGCTCTCAGACATGGTGAAACAAGATGACAGGAGGGGTTAAACAAGATGCTGGTAGGGGGTGGGGGAAAAGAAGCTTGAACGAGAAGGGCAGTTGATGACAAATGTAGATAGAACCCTAAATCTAAATGATATTGTGTAGTAGTTTACAATGGAAGCAATACAGTTTATAACTGTTATCAATTACTTTTAGTTCAGGAAAAAAAACGTTTTTCACTTTAGATGTTTAATTTATTTTGCACTCAAATTTATATTTTGGTACATTTTCCCAGTAACTGTCTTAAGTATGGGGTGGGGAAAGGGGTGCTCTGTATGGTTCTACTTGTTTCTTTGCTGGTTGCCATTCCAGTGGTGGTGCTCGTTGCACTCTAGTTTGACTAGTTTTGCTAGCCTATTATGGGTACAGCAGTATGGATGTTGTTCAAGGGCTTGGAAATAGGCATTCATTGCTGTTCATGCACAGTTGCTGACATTGGGGGATTGACCATTGGTGTCAGTGCTGTCACAAGGGATGTGGCTTCTCAGCATGCCTCCTAACTGTACAGGAGTTTGCAGAATGTTCAGGCTTGCCTCATAATTTGGGCTGTTTTTCATAACATTTTGATTTTTATGGTAATGAATGGTAAATTATTAAAGACTGAAGTTAGAAAATAATGGCAAACATTTTAGTTTCAGACTTCATCCCCTTCAGAAAATTCATGCTAATGTAAAACCTGTTATTCTATAAACTTTTCTAAATTTGAAACAGCAATGTTTAAAATTGTCTCTAATTTGGGCCTCCATACCACTTTTATTTCTCCTGTTCTATTTACTGGCTCAGTCTACATGAGCTATATTGGGGGATTGTTTTGGTGTTTACCTAATGCCATTGTTCTGGCTTTGGCAGAAGGGTTGCCGGGGAAGATTGTGAAGTGTGGTGGGCATGTGATGCTAATTGTATACTTTACCACTGAGTTGCCGTCTGGGTAGACCAATGAGTATCAGGAGTTTGAGTGATGAGGTTAGGGGCAAGATACTTGATAGGTGGCGCTAAAGCAGAGCATAAGTTTAAAAAGTTGGCCTGATCATTTCTTTTGTTCTTACTTTGTTGGCTGGTCATGCGTAATCCAGTTGGTGCCCTAGAGGTGTCAGTGGGGTAACAGTTGGGGTTTTGTACATACCTCTTAACTGGACAACTGCTGCAGAATCTACAGGGTTCTGCCCGATGTTCTGTGCCATTTTGCTTAACAAGGCGGGCTTAGGGCAAATCAGGGAGGATTGCATTCAGAAAGTGGGTCTACTCTTTGCGTTTCTGATTTCATACCCTGTCAGAATCTAAAAAAATTACGAAGGGGAAGGTAAAGCATGTAAACATGTGGGGGGGGGGTTGTATTATTCAAAAAAAAAAAAAGAGGAGGGGTCACCAGTTCTTAAGGGAATGCAGACATGGGCATTTCAGGCTTTGAACCCCTTCAGAAAATGCATCAACATGTTGACTGGTATGCTATCTTGCTTGCGGGTCAGCTGAGCTACAGTAAAGTGTGCTTTATAGTGAGTGAGCGCCATTATTATATGTAGCTGTGTGTGTGTGTGTGTGTGCGTGTGTGTGTGTGTGTGTGTGTGTGTGTGTGTGTGTGTGTGTGTGTATGTGGATGTGTGTGTCTTTGTATGTATATATATGTGGGTGTGTGTGTTCGTGTGTGTGTGTGTGTGTGTGTGTGTGTGTGTGTGTGTGTGTGTGTGTGTACATCTATATATATATATATATATATATATATACATACATACACACACACACACATACTATATATATATATATATATATATATATATATATATATATATATATATATATATATATATATATATATATATATATATATATATATATATATATATATATATTATATCTATATTTAAAAAAATACTCAACAAAATAATATGGGTAGTCTTATTCAAGGATACCAGTAAGTTGCTTCTGATATGGACTGTCAGCCTTTTGGCAGGCTTGGGCCTGCATTGCCACAGCCATCATTTGTACACACAGCAAAGCCCACTTAAAAAAAAAAAAAAAAAAGAAAAGAAACAAGGAGAATATAATGCCTTGCAGCTGAGAATTTTTTTTTTTGGACAAGTAGTAATAGGGCCTTTGATGTGGCAAAGGAAAATGGATTATTGAGGGCATCCGAATGTTGAGGAGGTTGTCTTTGAATGTGTTTGATAGATTTTACATTTCTCCTTTCTTGCAGATGGTGGTGTTACACTGGGCATGTCAGTTGTCGGAGTGCTATTCAATGGGTCAATGCAGAATTCATGGTCTCATCAGGTGGTGGATATTGGTGCAGGGGGAGTTTGCTTGCTGGAGCTACATAGATGGAAGAAGGGAGAGTTGCAGCACCTGGCTACCATTGGGATCTCAACTCAACAGGCAACAGGGGAGGCTGCAGCGAGAATGTGTCAGATAAGTCAGTTTCCGGAATGCAGAGGAATCTGGAGTTGTTGTTTGGCTTTGTGTGTTTTTCTCTCTCTCTCTGTCTCAATCTCTCTTCCCTTGCAGCTACAAGGTTATATCTTTGATTTGGTTTGATGCAGTGTGTCAAGCATCAGGATTGAATCTCAGGCGGCATTATGGCAGTGGGGGTCTTTTTGTGGGGGTAGGTTTAATAGGGGAAGATTGACTGATAGTGGCCATTGACAGGATAGCTTGTGTGGCAAGGGTGGATGTAGGTAATGCAGGTTACTGGGCTACACTTCATGTGGTGTTTTTTCTTCTTTTGTAAAGGGTGTATTGAAGTCAGTCAGAGGGTGTTTTTGTTGCTCAGAAAATGCTGTGATGACCCTATATGTTTTCTCATTACATTGTGTAGTTGGTGTATAGTTGAATTGCTATTAAAATTGATTTTGAAAAGGAACTTTCATATGAATATTAAGTCCATTGGACAGTAAAATGGGGCTTCAGTTAGGCATGATAGTGAGCAATTGTTCTTGAATTTGCTTTTGCGTGGCTTTGAGTTCATTGTCTGGGTGGTACATTTGGCAGGTAATGATTTGGAATCATTGTGAAGGTACTATAGTTGTTTAGGTGAGTGTCAATTTAGATAAAATATAGAGGGTATGCAAGGTTATGATTGGTTACTTTAGCATTAAAGTGGCATCAGTGTTTTAATTTCAGAAGTTTAGCTAATTGGCTACGTTGGCTAGTTATATCATAGAGCTTTGGGTGGTGAAGACACAGATACAATTTGATTAGAGAAGATGGAGTACACTGAATGATGATGGGCTTATTGTCTTTTTAAGGGCAATTAGGTTGTTGGGACTTTGGTAAGATGGAGGGGAAACAGCCCTGAACAGAAGATGCCCTGGTCACCAGAGTGGTGCAATGAGGCCACAAAGCAGTTAAAAGAGGGAGCAATGGTTAGTTGATTGAAGGTAATGGAGTGAAAGGGAATTTATTCTGTTGGAGTGGAAGTTCTGATGTGATACAGTGGGGTCACAGGTAATCCTACTTTATTTAGGTTTATTGAGGCACATTTATTGTGGGGCTGATGACAGGGATCTAATTTGGTTTACAGATGATGGGTACACCAAATTATGTTTGGCCTAACTTTTGCTTTTATGGGGGGGTGGTTGGTTGTCAAATTTTGGTAGGAGGGAGGGGGAACAACCTGGTCAGGCTAATGGTTGGAGAAGAGGGACAGGCTTGCCCTCTTCTGTTCCCCCTCTGGTGTCAGGATGTTCATTTCATGGATTTGGAAAGGAAACTGAGCAGCTGGAGGGTGCTTGCTAAGTAAATAAGCAAGTGGAGGTAAGCACGCTGCTTTTTAGGTTGGAAGGTAATTCAATAAATGGTGTATGAAGTGAGTTGGGGGCATTGCTTCATCAGAGGTATGGACTCTGTTTACTGGGGCAGGATGAGTAGGTACGCTGTCCTGATTAACATTAAAAGCATGTTTATGCTGTATTTAAATGAGATATGAAGTGAGTTCTTGGACGCTGCTTCGTATGTAAAGTGAGCAAGCAGAGGTATGGACACTGCTTACTGGGGCAGGATGAGTAGGTGCACTGTCCTGTTTAACATTACAAGGAGGTTTATGCTGAAATTAAAATCAACTATACTATGTTCGGTTGTAATTAATAAATGTTGGTTATCAAAGCTACCTTATGGAAGTTTAATAAAGGTCGTCAAATGTCATTCGATGTGATATGTTTTTTGAAGAGGACTGGGACAAAACATGTTTTTTCCAAAGCCATTTTACCATGTCTAGCCTATATGCTTGCACTGCCTGAATAGTTAAGTGTCCAAACTCTGACCATTCCATACAAAACAGTGTGGAATTCACAGCTGGACTTTCTGTTATGGGCCCTTTATTATTCATTCCAGAGTGTTCTGCAGCAAGATCTAAGTTCAGATTGCAAGTACAGCACCAAAATGTTAAAGTGCAGTTTAAAATATACATAAATAACATTAATTACCTTTAGTCTTGAGTCAAGAATAACTCTTCAGGATGTGCAAAACATTTTCTTTTTATTTAAATTCACATACGTCAGTGCTGGGAGACTATCTTCACAATTAAAAATCAGTCTCACCAAGCAGAAAAAACACACAGTTCTTGTTTATATCATGCATGTAGAATACTGATGTGGTCAAATAGGAATTCTGAAGACTCTCGTGCTTCTTGCTTAGTGCTGCATGTGAAACCTCAACAATCATGTTTTTATTAACAATAACATTTTAGAAAAACACGAGTCATCTAACTTGTTAATCAGTCTTGTTTCCTGACCTTGCACATTTCGGCACCAGTACCAGTACATTCTAACTCCCCAACATTCTTTGAAACTACCCATCCCAGCCTGGGAAGGTCAAATTTTACATACAGTGGGCTCTTTCTTGCTTTCAGAATCCAGTCTTTGTAACATCCCTTAATCCCTTCAACACTTTATTTACATTCAGTCATCTGTTAATACACGTGCAGCTTGATATCAGAATGCAGTGGTAAAACACTCAGAACTACAATAAGTAATTGTGGTTGGCATAACTATGCATCTATACTACATATCATTTTTAACATGAACAAATATTAAATAATTCATCAAACATATTTGTGAAGAAATTGTAAGTTAATATGCATTTTATGTAGAATAATCATGAGAGATGCATTTTTTCTCTCACAGCCTCTGGCATACAGCAGCACTACCTTAATGTTATCCATAATGGAGTTTCCTATTTTGAAAGTCCATTAGATGAGCTCTACCTAAAAAATTCTCTATAGGAAAACATTTTTTTTTACCAGTTTACAAAAAACAAGGGTTAAAATGCAGGCTTTCCCTGGCAAAGCAGTTGGGTCTATTGATCATTTTAATCCATGTAGACACATAATGGATCCATCTAAAATGACACCAATTTACAGGCCAATTGCCAAAGCCATTTTTTATCCTTAAATGTAGGCATCATTCATGGTGATGGTAGAATGCTGCTGAATGCCATGGCCTGACTGAGAGCTTGACAGTGTCTGTTTATATCTCCCACAGGGTGGAATGCATAAAATTATTCACCCCCACAATGGGAACTACAATGTCATAACTGTATCTGGGTTGTTGCAGGGAAATAAGGTCTCTAATGACATCCCTAATCCTTATGCCAGTGAGGTAGCTAGTTACCTGTCACCCTATCCTTAGCCAACCTGGTAAGTGTTGTAAGCCATAAAGTGTTGTATCTGTATGTCTTATAATGGATTATTCAATAACATAACTATTTCTAGGATGTGCTGCTGGCATACGGGGTCTTAGGGTACAGAGTTGGAGTACACATGACTTCCAAAAAGTGCAGGTGTGGGATTAGATGTGAGCATGGTATTAGTATTTGTGCTAGTTATCTGGGGTAAGATACTAGTACATCTGGGGGGTGGAGGAAGCTTAGGCAAGGATCTCTTACTATCTCAGTGCATACAGAAGTAATATTTTGGTGATGTGGCAATGCAGTGTGGTTGTGGTTCAGGTTTTGACAATGGGTAGAATGAAGAGATTAGCCTCCAATCTAGATAAAAAGGTACATGTGTGTTACAAAAAGTGGGTTGTCAATAAACATAATGCAGTCGGTGTACTGCCTCAGAATATCCAGTGCTAGCTGGCTGGCTAAGGAAGAGGCTGAAGTAGACTGGAACTCCATGGTGACAGGTAATTTTTTTTGTAACTTTACTTGAGAGGAAAGGTGACTATTATTTTCACAGACAACATTCAATAGACTCAACAAAGATTATAGCATATAGATCTAAACTCAGTGTAAAGTATAGATCTAAAATCATTAAAACACTTTGAATGTTGACACACAGTGTATAACGTGCTTAGTTACAATATGGTGGAGAGGGTTCAATTTTTAGTTAGACTGTGTCAAAGGAAAATGTGCTTATATCAGCAGTTACCTGTGTGTACTGAATAATCTGGGTTTATAGAATACAATGAAAAGGTAAATGAATAAATCAATGTAAGGAGAGTGTTTCCTCAAAAAATAAACTTTTCTGCTTATTATAAGATCCAAAGAAAGGAGATCGGGAGGGAAGTTTGTAGTCCAATTAACATAAGGGGTGGATAACTTCACAACTACTGTCCATTATTTTGTTTAGTCATGTACAAATAAATATATAACTGTAGCAAGGCATACTTATATTGTTTGGAAATGCCTTTTGACCTTAAACTTTAATGGCAGAACATATGTCTTATAATTATCTGTGAGTAAATGGAGAATAAAGAGAAAACAGAAAGGAATGGAGAAAGGAGGAAAAGAAAAGAAAAGAAAAGAAGGGAGTAGAAGGGGGGTAAAGAGGAAGAAAAAGGAAAATGTGTATTTTTTCTGTACATTACCTTTATCAGGCATTGGCTTAGCAATGCTCAGAAGGGGTCTGCTTGTTAGTCTACACAGTTACTTTTCACTTTTTTTTTTGTAGGGGTACGTTTGAAAAATATACTAATGAGAAAGTCAATAAATTACTAGCAGACTCCTATTTCCTATTAATACCCTTTCTGTATCACAGAGGAACTACATTCTGGAGATTAAAGTTGCAGTTAAGATACTTTTTGCATTACACAGAGACAGAATTCTGTGGACCTTGAAATATTCTTTCTTAGTTTCTACTATAGGTATGAATATCTTCTCATCTGAATGTTATATTCTTGTACATAGATTACCAAATGTTTATACTAAATGTGTAAGTTACTGCACTAACCGTCTATTAACTTTGTAATATTGTTATTAAACTGTAATATTTTGTCTCTAACCAATGAAGCTTTTCTCCCTGGGTATCCATTGAAAATGGGCTTGCACCCAATTGGACTTTCCTGGTAAACAAATCTAAAATAAATAAAAAATAAAAATAATGCATTATATAAATATTGTGATCAAAATAATTTAAATTTTTGGAGATAGTATCAGAGAGAACAATACCCTTTGTTTTTCTTAGACAGCACATATGCTAGTCAGTCTTGCTTGAACATAGATTACAATAAACACACATAATGTTGTGTGCTTTCTGAAGCATTTTATTATGTCATACTAGACAATGGTCGATACAGCAGAAGTAACCATTATCACAACTACATTGCACATATCACAAATACAAAAGTGTTTGTATAACAAAGTCCTGTTATACTGGCTGCCAGTATGTCTATTACAATACATAAATGTTCATTTGTTTTATTATACAGCTTTTAACATTCCTTACTGCTCTACAATAATGTTCTTCCTTTTGACTTTGAGATAAAAAACAAAGTTCCAAAGATTGACAATTAATTCCCATTTAATCATATATCATTTAAATGATATGAGGTGGGATCATAACTTCTATTTGTTTTTTCTTAACACATGTTGGGGTGATGGAGCTATCCACTTGGCATATTTTCTTATTTTGAGCTGAAAACAAAAACAAAGATAGAAAAAAAATATGAATGGGGGATCTCAAGGGTGAAGAGATAGATGCAAAAAGAAAGGAAGAGAAGCATAAAACAGAGAACACTAGAAAATAAGGAGAGAATCTCAGTAACCATACACACTGCCTAAAATAATCTAGTCATCTAAGGTATGCTAATTGAAATGTAAACTTGCAGTAAATATTAGCCATAATCCCAAACTCTCCTGTTTTTTTTTACTTTTATTAGCTGTTGTAAATTGTGTAAAACCAAAGACATGCATTTTTGTACATATTGTAGTTGTTGTTTGTCTTTCGTCTTTTCCCAGTTAGGGGTTGCCACAGCGGAACTCTGGTCCGCTAATGATTGGCAGTAGATTTTTATGGTGCCAAGTTGCCAGCTCAATGCCCGACCTTCAAAGAAGGCAAGCTCATTCACGCATGTCTTTCAGAATGCCATTCGGCTGCGGGGAGGACATGCAGTCTCCACACAGAAGGTACTCACCGCATTTCAGCTAAGAATCAAACATTACTGTCATAAAAATATGTTTGTTTCACTGTACAGATTCAAAGGGGGAAGCATTTACAGTTGTACAACAGGAACCCAGGAATGGTTAAGTGTGAAGTATGTGCCTATTGTAGGTACATAGATATAGGTAGGGACTATACAATTGCTAATAGGCATTTTTCGCTTGCTGCTAGATATGATGTAACTCTAAAAGCGTGGTATATTTGGCAAGATGTCAACACTGTCTGGTGTTTTATGTAGGTTGAAAGAAAAGATCTATGAACACATGTATAGTATAAATAGAAACAGAGAAAATAATGCTTTGGCTAACCACATTAGGGGCAACCCTGGAAACCAGTTTAATTTTAAGGTGATCAACCAGGTGATGGAGAACCCTAGAGGTGACCATATATCCCTTTTACTCAAAACACAAGAGTCATGATGGCAACATACTTTAAATGCGTATAGTTATCCAGGCCTTAATGAGCAGTGTTCTGTTATGTCTTTACTCAAGCTTAATCGTTTATTACGCTGAATGACTTTATGAAATTCAGTATAGAATGTTCTTATAAGACAATCCCCTGGATACATGAACAGTCCATGCAAGAGTAGTCTATTCTTGTGCAGACTGTTCCATGTAGGAATACAGCAGCAGCACACCCTTCATATTAATGAGGGTGCTCTGCTATATTCCTACACCTACACGATCCATGTATGAGTGCAGGGGGCATGTATAAGTCCTACATGGACACTTAAATACACCCCCTGCACTCAGAAAGTGCTGTACAGCACTTCCAAACAAGGAAGTAGCATAATATTAAAGCCTGGCTCTAATATTATGCATTATGTCAGTGTCCGCAGACACTGAAATGTAAAACTGTGCATGTCAGTGTCCATGGACACTGAAATAAGAAAAAAAAAAAGCACACAATTCCTAAGAAGTAGCTCGCACAGTACATGACTGTCCCCGGAATGGCCAGATCCCTGCTCCACATGCCTGCAACCTGCTGATAAATATATGTAATAATTTTATATTTTTTTTTCAATAAAAAAAGAAAGTTTAAGCAGAGCACAGCAGGTTTGCAGGCCGCGGCGCTTTGCTCACCCCAGCTTAAATACTGTTTGAGAGTCAAACAGAATTGTGAAGAAGAACTCTTTGTTGCTACTGCAGCATAGTGGTTAGAGCTCCAGTTTTGCATACAAAACATGCATGGTTTGAATCTCACCTCTAATTAATGTATTTTATGTTTGGAAACAGTTGTAAATTAATTTTTATGAATTGGAATGATATTTGTAAGTCATATACCTCATGTATGGTGGTATAAGGCTGGGAAAATGCCATATGGAAATGTAAAAAAATGTTTCTATTTTTTTTTAAATAATTGTTTTCAGCCAGCTAAGCCTGCTGCAGCTCTGCTGAAACTAGCTAAAGATTACTTAAGCATGAAAATATAAGCAATCCATAGCAGCTGTAAGCTGCACTTACCTGGTT